>NW_027595527.1:50000-62500 GCF_031162955.1 Sander vitreus | reverse complement strand
ATGGACGTTTTTTTGTTTGATCTGATGGACGTTTGTTTGATCTAATGGACGTTTGTTTGATCTAATGGACGTTTGTTTGATCTGATGGACGTTTGTTTGATCTGATGAACGTTTGTTTGATCTGATGAACGTTTGTTTGATCTGATGGACGTTTGTTTGATCTGATGAACGTTTGTTTGTTTGATCTGATGAACGTTTGTTTGTTTGATCTGATGGACGTTTGTTTGATCTGATGGACGTTTGTTTGTTTGATCTGATGGACGTTTGTTTGTTTGATCTGATGGACGTTTGTTTGTTTGATCTGATGAACGTTTGTTTGTTTGATCTGATGGACGTTTGTTTGATCGGATGGAAGTTTGTTTGATCTGATGGACGTTTGTTTGATCTGATGGACGTTTTTTTGATCTGATGGACGTTTTTTTGTTTGTTTGATCTGATGGACGTTTGTTTGATCTGATGGACGTTTGTTTGATCTGATGAACGTTTGTTTGATCTGATGGACGTTTTTTTGTTTGATCTGATGGACGTTTGTTTGATCTGATGGACGTTTGTTTGATCTGATGGACGTTTGTTTGTTTGATCTGATGGGACGTTTGTTTGATCTGATGGGACGTTTGTTTGATCTGATGGACGTTTGTTTGATCTGATGGACGTTTGTTTGTTTGATCTGATGGGACGTTTGTTTGTTTGATCTGATGGGACGTTTGTTTGATCTGATGGGACGTTTGTTTGATCTGATGGACGTTTGTTTGATCTGATTGACGTTTGTTTGTTTGATCTGATGAACGTTTGTTTGATCTGATGGACGTTTGTTTGATCTGATGGACGTTTATTTGTTTGATCTGATGGACGTTTGTTTGATCTGATGAACGTTTGTTTGATCTGATGGACGTTTGTTTGATCTGATGGACGTTTTTTTGATCTGATGGACGTTTATTTGATCTGATGGACGTTTGTTTGATCTGATGGACGTTTGTTTGATCTGATGAACGTTTGTTTGATCTGATGGACGTTTGTTTGTTTGATCTGATGGACGTTTGTCTGTTTGATCTGATGGACGTTTGTTTGATCTGATGGACGTTTGTTTGTTTGATCTGATGAACGTTTGTTTGTTTGATCTGATGAACGTTTGTTTGTTTGATCTGATGGACGTTTGTTTGATCTGATGGACGTTTGTTTGTTTGATCTGATGGACGTTTGTTTGATCTGATGGACGTTTGTTTGATCTGATGGACGTTTGTTTGTTTGATCTGATGGACGTTTGTTTGATCTGATGGACGTTTGTTTGATCTGATGGACGTTGGGGTCGTCCTCTGAGTCTCAGACTGAATGTGTGACTCTGCACAGATGTTATGAGTCACATGAATGTTGTTATATTGTTTCATTACTGCGTCTGTTTTCCTTTCTAAGACGTAATATTGTAGCAGGAAGAGTCCTGTTGGGGAAGTAGTGGTAGGAAAAATCCTTCATGTTTTAGGGGAATTATTTTTCATCAAAGCTTTTTATATTTAAACATTTATTCATGTTCTCATCTCTTATTTTTTCAGATTTTGTTGTCACTTCATCCTGTTTCAGTTTCAGGTCTGTTTCCTGTTTCCTGTTTCCTGTTTCCGAGCCGCGCTTTGTTCGTGTGTGTGTGTGTGTGTGTATATATGTGTGTGTGTGTGTGTGTGTGTGTGTGTGTGTGTCTCTGTGTGTGTGTGTGTGTGTGTGTGTGTGTGTGTGTGTGTGTGTGTGTGTGTGTGTGTGTGTGTTTGCTTCTGTGTGTGTGTGTGTGTGTGTGTGTGTGTGTGTTTGTTTCTGTGTGTGTGTGTGTGCCAGCTGTTTCCTTAGCAACCGAGGAATGTTCTAGAACAAACAGACGGACGTGTGTGTGAGTTTGAGTTCAGCTGCTCTGGTTTAGATTTCAGATGTGTTTGAGTTTCAGATCTCTGCAGGCTGAGAAACATCAGGATGAGCCGCGCTCACATCTCATCACACATTATTAGATGTTAGTATATTATCTCTTTCATTTGGCAGCTAAAGCCACGAAAAGGTGACAAAAAAATAAACAAAAAGGTGATGAAAACATTGGGACAGGGACCAATACCCCCCATCATCACATACCCTTCACCATACCCCCCCATCATCACATACCCTTCACCATACCCCCCCATCATCACATACCCTTCACCATACCCCCCCATCATCACATACCCTTCACCATACCCCCCCATCATCACATACCCTTCACCATACCCCCCCATCATCACATACCCTTCACCATCCCCCCCATCATCACATACCCTTCACCATACCCCCCCATCATCACATACCCTTCACCATACCCCCCCATCATCACATACCCTTCATCATACCCCCCACATCATCACATACCCTTCACCATACCCCCCCATCATCACATACCCTTCACCATACCCCCCACATCATCACATACCCTTCACCATACCCCCACATCATCACATACCCTTCACCATACACCCCCATCATCACATACCCTTCACCATACCCCCACATCATCACATACCCTTCACCATACCCCCCCATCATCACATACCCTTCACCATACCCCCCCATCATCACATACCCTTCACCCTACCCCCCCATCATCACATACCCTTCACCATACCCCCCATCATCACATACCCTTCACCATACCTAGAGATTAACATTTTTCAGTTAGTCTAACAGCTGGTTGGATTTGCACTGAGAGATGATCTTATGGAAAGTACCCCATGTTAATCTCTAGGTATGGTGAAGGGTATGTGATGATGGGGGGGTAGGGTGAAGGGTATGTGATGATGGGGGGGTATGGTGAAGGGTATGTGATGATGTGGGGGTATGGTGAAGGGTATGTGATGATGGGGGGGTAGGGTGAAGGGTATGTGATGATGGGGGGGTATGGTGAAGGGTATGTGATGATGGGGGGTAGGGTGAAGGGTATGTGATGATGGGGGGGTATGGTGAAGGGTATGTGATGATGTGGGGGTATGGTGAAGGGTATGTGATGATGGGGGGGTATGGTGAATGGAGTATGGAGTCTAAACCTTTTGAGATCTGGACATTTCTTTTGAGAGGAATTTTCATTTTTGGGAGATTGGATGGCGAGGACTTGTGTTCTGGAAACTGCCAGCAAAAGATGCTAATTATGAGGTCATGAGTGGCTAACCAATCAGAGCAGAGCGAGCGTCGAGGAGACACAAAGACACAGGAAGCAGAAAAACAAACATAATCAACACCGTGTCTCGGTGTTTCTCTCTCTCGTTAACCTCCCGCCCTCTGTCACCTGCTGGCCAATCAGAGACGACCCCTGCCATCTCTAAACCAATCACATCAGACCCAGCTCACACACACACACACACACACACACACACACACACACACACAGATGGCGGGGGGTGTAATTCTATTACCAGAGTTTTATTGAAACGTGAGGAGAGGCAGCTGCAGCGTATTGAGAAGATTTACACAAATAAGACACACACACACTTCCTGCTGATCTGTGTGTGTGTGTGTGTGTGTGTGTGTGTGTGTGTGTGTCTGTGTGTGTGTGTGTGTGTGTATGTGTGTGTGTGTGTGTGTGTGTGTGTCTGTGTGTGTGTGTGTGTGTGTGTGTGTGTGTGTGTGTGTGTGTGTGTGTGTGTGTGTATGTGTGTGTCTGTGTGTGCTGTGTGTGTGTGTGTGTGTGTGTGTGTGTGTGTGTGTGTTTCCTGCAGTGATTTCCAGGATATGACTGGAAGATAAATCATCTGAACACAAACTATCAGACAGGTTTAAAGGAGCAGCTCGACATATACATATATATATATATATATATATATATATATATACATATATATATACATATATATATATATGTATATGATGTTTAATGAAGTCTATGGAGCTAGATGCTAAATGAATGGGAGTCTATGGAGCTAGATGCTAAATGAATGGGAGTCTATGGAGCTAGAGGCTAAATGAATGGGAGTCTATGGAGCTAGAGGCTAAATGAATGGGAGTCTATGGAGCTAGATGCTAAATGAATGGGAGTCTATGGAGCTAGATGCTAAATGAATGGGAGTCTATGGAGCTAGAGGCTAAATGAATGGGAGTCTATGGAGCTAGATGCTAAATGAATGGGAGTCTATGGAGCTAGAGGCTAAATGAATGGGAGTCTATGGAGCTAGATGCTAAATGAATGGGAGTCTATGGAGCTAGATGCTAAATGAATGGGAGTCTATGGAGCTAGAGGCTAAATGAATGGGAGTCTATGGAGCTAGAGGCTAAATCAATGGGACTCTATGGAGCTAGAGGCTAAAT
The DNA here is from genome assembly GCF_031162955.1 of Sander vitreus. Classification (NCBI taxonomy): domain Eukaryota; kingdom Metazoa; phylum Chordata; class Actinopteri; order Perciformes; family Percidae; genus Sander; species Sander vitreus. The sequence goes on along the minus strand of NW_027595527.1, from coordinate 58,198 downwards.
GAATGGGAGTCTATGGAGCTAGATTCTAAATGAATGGGAGTCTATGGAGCTAGATGCTAAATGAATGGGAGTCTATGGAGCTAGAGGCTAAATGAATGGGAGTCTATGGAGCTAGAGGCTAAATGAATGGGAGTCTATGGAGCTAGATTCTAAATGAATGGGAGTCTATGGAGCTAGATGCTTAAATGAATGGGAGTCTATGGAGCTAGAGGCTTAAATGAATGGGAGTCTATGGAGCTAGAGGCTTAATGAATGGGAGTCTATGGAGCTAGATGGCTAAATGAATGGGAGTATATGGAGCTAGATGCTTAATGAATGGTTCAACATGGATTATAGGTCAAAAGTTGAATGAACGAGTACTTGTGTCCTTTTGATTTCTTACAGGTTGAGTCGTTGTTGCCCATAACACGCTAGCATTCTGCTAATGAATGCTGATTGGTCAGTGAAGGACTGATTACGATCAGAGATCCCGCTCACGGCATCCAAAGCAGAACCAGAATGTGAATATTTCAGCGTGGTCTTTAAAACATTAGCAAACCTATTTCTAGCACGTGTATTAACAGAGGAGTCTAACCTGTCAGCCGTGTTGTATTAACAGGGAGAGACTAACCTGTCAGCTGTGTTGTATTAACAGAGAGTCTAACCTGTCAGCTGTGTTGTATTAACAGAGAGTCTAACCTGTCAGCTGTGTTGTATTAACAGGGAGAGACTAACCTGTCAGCTGTGTTGTATTAACAGAGAGAGTCTAACCTGTCAGCTGTGTTGTATTAACAGAGAGAGTCTAACCTGTCAGCTGTGTTGTATTAACAGGGAGAGTCTAACCTGTCAGCTGTGTAGTATTAACAGAGAGACTAACCTATCAGCCGTGTAGTATTAACAGAGAGACTAACCTGTCAGCTGTGTTGTATTAACAGAGAGTCTAACCTGTCAGCTGTGTTGTATTAACAGAGAGACTAACCTGTCAGCTGTGTTGTATTAACAGGGAGAGACTAACCTGTCAGCTGTGTTGTATTAACAGAGAGTCTAACCTGTCAGCTGTGTTGTATTAACAGAGAGAGTCTAACCTGTCAGCTGTGTTGTATTAACAGGGAGAGTCTAACCTGTCAGCTGTGTTGTATTAACAGAGAGAGTCTAACCTGTCAGCTGTGTTGTATTAACAGAGAGAGACTAACCTGTCAGCTGTGTTGTATTAACAGAGGGAGTCTAACCTGTCAGCTGTGTTGTATTAACAGAGAGTCTAACCTGTCAGCTGTGTTGTATTAACAGGGAGAGACTAACCTGTCAGCTGTGTTGTATTAACAGAGAGTCTAACCTGTCAGCTGTTTTGTATTAACAGAGATAGACTAACCTGTCAGCTGTGTAGTATTAACAGAGAGAGTCTAACCTGTCAGCTGTGTTGTATTAACAGAGAGTCTAACCTGTCAGCTGTGTTGTATTAACAGGGAGAGACTAACCTGTCAGCTGTGTTGTATTAACAGAGTCTAACCTGTCAGCTGTGTTGTATTAACAGAGAGAGACTAACCTGTCAGCTGTGTTGTATTAACAGAGAGACTAACCTGTCAGCTGTGTTGTATTAACAGAGAGAGTCTAACCTGTCAGCTGTGCTGTATTAACAGAGAGAGTCTAACCTGTCAGCTGTGTTGTATTAACAGAGAGAGTCTAACCTGTCAGCTGTGTAGTATTAACAGAGAGAGTCTAACCTGTCAGCTGTGTTGTATTAACAGGGAGAGTCTAACCTGTCAGCTGTGTTGTATTAACAGGGAGAGACTAACCTGTCAGCTGTGTTGTATTAACAGGGAGTCTAACCTGTCAGCTGTGCTGTATTAACAGAGTCTAACCTGTCAGCTGTGTTGTATTAACAGGGAGAGTCTAACCTGTCAGCTGTGTTGTATTAACAGGGAGAGACTAACCTGACTCAGAGCTTGCTGTAAAGCAGCATCTCTGGCCGTATATGTGTATGACATCATTGACATTTTAAAAGGCTTTTTAGAACAAAAAAGCCTCTTTAAATAATCTAACACCCAGCAGTGTGTATTTTCTTAGCCTCCCCTTTCAAATGTAACATTCAGATTACTAGACAACAATGATATCCTGAGAAAAGTGGATGTTGAGGGGTACAGCTCCATAGAGGCCCATTCATTCTGCACTGGCCTGTGAGCGCCCCCTATATGGATCTCTGGTGGAACTGCAACCAGGTCAGAAGACAGAAGTAACGAGAGAGTTACTTCTTCCCTTATTAGACATTCTTTGCCAAAACAAAACATTTATTACAGATGTATGACTAGAATCTTCCACTGGCTAGGCTAATTGTCTTTATGCTAAGCTAGGCTAAGCTAACGACATCTATCTGTGCACACAGACATGGGACTGATATCATCTGAGCAGATGAGACACAACCAGAGGATTTAACTAAATGTCAAACTACCAGCCAATAGGGAGCCAGCGTGTCAATGTGACCTCTCCTCTGATTGGCTGGATCCGAGTCACAGTCGCTCTGTGAGTTCAAACTCCCTGAACGAGGCTTTACTTACACACACACACACACACACACATACACAGACATACACACACACACACACACACACACACACACACACACACACACACACACACACACACACACACAGACACACGCACACACACACACACACACACACACACACACACACACACACACACACACACACACACACACACAGAGAGACACACACACACACACACACACACACACACAGACACACAACATCACATTCAAAGGCTGGCTGAGTCTCCTGCATGCCGACACGCTGATAAACCCTTTAACACACTAATTAACCGACACACACACACACACACACACATACACAGACACACACACAGACACACACACACACTTTAGTTTTATATTATTTATCTGCCAAAAAAGACTAAAACTTCAAACAAAAACCGACTTTTAAACCTTTAAACTCTGTTTACCTGTTACTGTTTACCTACTGTGTGTGTGTGTGTGTGTGTGTGTGTGTGTGTGTGTGTGTGTGTGTGTGTGTGTGTGTGTGTGTGTGTGTGTGTGTGTGTGTGTGTGTGTGTGTGTGTGTGTGTGTGTAACGCTGTAAACAACACACACAGAGAGAGAAAAGTGTTTTTGACCTCCAGGTCTCTTCAAACACGGAAAGGCATTGTGGGAGTTAACACACAACAGACAGTGTGTGTGTGTGTCTGTGTGTGTTTATATTTGCCTTGAAGCTTCCCTGTGTGTGTCTGTGTTTACTGTGTACAGCTGGCAGTGAGCTGATAACGGCGCTATTAGAAATATTAATGTACCCTGAACCTACAGAGACACAAACCAGAGGCATCTGTGTGTGTATGTGTGTGTGTGTGTGTGTGTGTGTGTGTGTGTGTGTGTGTGTGTGTGTGTATTCCCTCTGGTCATCCCTTATTGGAGCTAATCAATTAAAAGCCAGAGACCGGGGCGTTTCATTGGCCGACGGGGCGCCTGAGGAACGCAGCGACAACATTCAAACAGCTCCAGCAACACAAAGGCTGTAATGTTTCAGGAAAAAACCATGCAAGACGTAAAAGGATTGATTTATGAAAACATTATAAATGATGAATGATGCTCAGGTGTGACTTAGGCTGGACACTCTAAAATGTGCAGATTTACTGTATTGGGGGGGTCCGAAAACCAGTCAGTATCTGGTGTGACCACCATCTGCCTCACACGCAACACATCTCCTTCCTTCAATGTTCATTTCTCTACCATAAGCTGTCTCCAAAGGCTTTTCAGAGAATTTGGCAGTACATCTAACCGGCCTCACAACTGCAGACCACACCAGCCCAGGACCTCCACCTCCAGCATCTTCACCTCCAAGATGGTCTGAGACCAGCCACCCGGACAGCTGCTGCAACAATCGGTTTGCATTTCTGTACAAACTGTAAGAAACCCTCTCAGGGAAGCTCATCTGCATGCTCGTCCTCCTCATCGGGGTCTCGACCTGACTGCAGTTCGTCGTCGTGACCGACTTGAGTGGGCAACTGTTCACATTCGATGGGGTCTGGATGAATCCTGGTTTTCACGGTACAGGGCTGATGGCAGACAGCGTGTATGGCGTCGTGAGGGTGAGCGGTTTGCTGATGTCAACGTTGTGGATCGAGTGGCCCATGGTGGCGGCGGGGTTATGGTATGGGCCAGAGATGTTCACAAGTCATTTTTTAACCCCGAGTCCGAGTCTCAGACTCGAGTCCCCATGTCTGGTATGGGCAGGCGTAGGTTATGGACAACGAACACAGGTGCATTTTATTGATGGCATTTTGAATGCAGAGATACCGTGAGGAGATCCTGAGGCCCATTGTTGTGCCATTCATCCACGACCAGCGTGATAATGTACGGCCTCATGTTGCAGCGTGATAATGTACGGCCTCATGTTACAGCGTGATAATGTACGGCCTCATGTTACAGCGTGATAATGTACGGCCTCATGTTACAGCATGATAATGTTGCAGCGTGATAATGTACGGCCTCATGTTACAGTGTGATAATGTTACAGCGTGATAATGTACGGCCTCATGTTACAGCGTGATAATGTTACAGCGTGATAATGTTACAGCGTGATAATGTACGGCCTCATGTTACAGTGTGATAATGTTACAGCGTGATAATGTTACAGCGTGATAATGTTACAGCGTGATAATGTACGGCCTCATGTTACAGTGTGATAATGTTACAGTGTGATAATGTACGGCCTCATGTTACAGCGTGATAATGTTACAGCGTGATAATGTACTGGCCTCATGTTGCAGCGTGATAATGTTACAGCGTGATAATGTACGGCCTCATGTTGCAGCGTGATAATGTTACAGTGTGATAATGCACGGCCTCATGTTACAGCGTGATAATGTTACAGCGTGATAATGTGCGGCCTCATGTTACAGCGTGATAATGTTACAGCGTGATAATGTACGGCCTCATGTTGCAGCGTGATAATGTTACAGCGTGATAATGCGGCCTCATGTTACAGTGTGATAATGTTGCAGCGTGATAATGTACGGCCTCATGTTACAGCGTGATAATGTACGGCCTCATGTTACAGCATGATAATGTACGGCCTCATGTTACAGCATGATAATGTACGGCCTCATGTTGCAGCGTGATAATGTTACAGCGTGATAATGTTACAGCGTGATAATGTTACAGCGTGATAATGTACGGCCATGTCAGCGTGATAATGTTACAGCGTGATAATGCTGACGGCCTCATGTTGCAGCGTGATAATGTTACGAGCGTGATAATGTACGGCCTCATGTTACAGCATGATAATGTTGCAGCGTGATAATGTACGGCCTCATATGCCATACCTGTGAGGTGCTCACTAACCCAGATTTAGACACATTTATGAACAATATTTGAGAGAAATGAGCCTTTTGTGTACATAGAAAAAGTCTTAGATCTTTGAGTTCAGCTCATAAAAAATGGGGGCAAAAAAAGACGTGTTGCGTTTATAATGTTGTTCAGTATATGTGTGTGTTTGTCACGGGATGTGCAGGCTTTGTAATGCTTTATAACATGATAAAATCAACGCTGTTTAAATGGCAGTTCTGCATGTGTTCTCACTCAGAGAAAGCAGGAGGTCTGAGCTGGCAACAAAAAACTCAATACAGCCGCTGTTCTCCGCTGTAAATCTTCTGGTTTAATACTGCAGCCAAACACACACACACACACACACACACACACACACACACACACACACACACACACACACACACACACACACACACAGCGCCATCGATTGACCAGTGATTGCAGGCTCCATTTAATGTTCTTATAAATGGAACAAGTTCAATCTAATCTGAACCGTGTAGCTCTCTCTGCTGTCAGTGTGAACAACAGACACACACACACACACACACACACACACACAGAGAGACACACGAACAGACACAGACACACACACAGAGACACACACACACACACACACACAGAGAGAGAGACACACAAACAGACACACACACACACACACACACACACACACACACAGAGAGACACACACACAGACACACACACACACACACACACACACACACACACAGAGACACACACACAGAGAGACACACACACACAGAGACACACACACACACACACACACACACACACACACACACACACACACACACACTGAGAGACACTCTCACTCACACACAGACTCTCTCTCTCAGTGTTTCAGGCTGTGGATGGTGAGTATTTCCTTACTGACTGGTTAGCAGTTTGTGCAGAACGAGGAGCTGACTGTTCTTTAAACGTAGAAAACATTGAAGGAGTCAGTGGTTCATCACCAGACAACCAGGCTCTACCTCCACTGGTCTGGTTCACCAGACCACCAGGCTCTACCTCCACTGGTCTGGTTCACCAGACCACCAGGCTCTACCTCCACTGATCTGGTTCACCTGACCACCAGGCTCTACCTCCACTGGTCTGGTTCACCAGACCACCAGGCTCTACCTCCACTGATCTGGTTCACCTGACCACCAGGCTCTACCTCCACTGGTCTGGTTCACCTGACCACCAGGCTCTACCTCCACTGATCTGGTTCACCTGACCACCAGGCTCTACCTCCACTGATCTGGTTCACCTGACCACCAGGCTCTACCTCCACTGATCTGGTTCACCAGACCACCGAGCTCTACCTCCACTGGTCTGGTTCACCTGACCACCGGGCTCTACCTCCACTGATCTGGTTCACCTGACCACCGGGCTCTACCTCCACTGATCTGGTTCACCTGACCACCAGGCTCTACCTCCACTGATCTGGTTCACCTGACCACCAGGCTCTACCTCCACTGATCTGGTTCACCTGACCACCAGGCTCTACCTCCACTGATCTGGTTCACCTGACCACCAGGCTCTACCTCCACTGGTCTGGTTCACCAGACCACCAGGCTCTACCTCCACTGATCTGGTTCACCTGACCACCAGGCTCTACCTCCACTGGTCTGGTTCACCAGACCACCAGGCTCTACCTCCACTGGTCTGGTTCACCTGACCACCAGGCTCTACCTCCACTGGTCTGGTTCACCTGACCACCAGGCTCTACCTCCACTGATCTGGTTCACCTGACCACCGGGCTCTACCTCCACTGATCTGGTTCACCTGACCACGGGCTCTACCTCCACTGGTCTGGTTCACCTGACCACCAGCTCTACCTCCACTGGTCTGGTTCACCTGACCACCGGGCTCTACCTCCACTGATCTGGTTCACCTGACCACCGGGCTCTACCTCCACTGGTCTGGTTCACCTGACCACCGAGCTCTACCTCCACTGGTCTGGTTCACCTGACCACCGGGCTCTACCTCCACTGATCTGGTTCACCTGACCACCGAGGCTCTACCTCCACTGATCTGGTTCACCTGACCACCAGGCTCTACCTCCACTGATCTGGTTCACCTGACCACCAGGCTCTACCTCCACTGATCTGGTTCACCTGACCACCAGGCTCTACCTCCACTGGTCTGGTTCACCTGACATCTACTCCACCTGACCACCAGGCTCTACCTCCACTGATCTGGTTCACCTGACCACCAGGCTCTACACTCCACTGGTCTGGTTCACCTGACCACCAGACTACTACCTCCACTGGTCTGGTTCACCTGACCGCAGGCTCTACCTCCACTGGTCTGGTTCACCTGACCACCAGGCTCTACCTCCACTGATCTGGTTCACCTGACCACCAGGCTCTACCTCCACTGGTCTGGTTCACCTGACCACCAGGCTCCTTCTCCACTGGTCTGGTTCACCTGACCACCAGGCTCTACCTCCACTGATCTGGTTCACCTGACCACCAGGCTCTACCTCCACTGATCTGGTTCACCTGACCACCAGGCTCTACCTCCACTGATCTGGTTCACCTGACCACCAGGCTCTACCTCCACTGGTCTGGTTCACCAGACCACCAGGCTCTACCTCCACTGATCTGGTTCACCTGACCACCAGGCTCTACCTCCACTGGTCTGGTTCACCAGACCACCAGGCTCTACCTCCACTGATCTGGTTCACCAGACCACCAGGCTCTACCTCCACTGGTCTGGTTCATCTGACCACCAGGCTCTACCTCCACTGGTCTGGTTCACCTGACCACCAGGCTCTACCTCCACTGATCTGGTTCACCTGACCACCAGGCTCTACCTCCACTGGTCTGGTTCACCAGACCACCAGGCTCTACCTCCACTG
>NW_027595527.1:27500-30000 GCF_031162955.1 Sander vitreus | reverse complement strand
CTCTCATATGTTCCTCACACCGTGCAGCTGGAGGTTATGAAGGCGCCAGAGAACAACACCAGTACGTGTTCCTAACCTCTGAATGAGTTTCCACACCAGACTCCACAGAGAAATCTGCTGATTCTAGAGTCCGAACAATTCAAAACAACAAACGACAGGTCACGCACAGAGCGGTGTAAATGTCAAGGATGACACCTCCAGCTGATGAAGAGTCCCCCCCCACCACCTCACCCCCCGGCACACAGAAGGTCATCTGTAACCTCCAGCAGAGAGAGACGGAGGATCATTCAGCCCGGCAGAGGCTGAAAAGGTCTTCTCCCGCAGGAATCACAGCTATACAACACAACAATCGCACTAACACACTCACAACACACACTAACACACTCATAACACACACTAACACACTCATAACACACACTAACACACCATAAGACACACACTAACACACACTAACACACCATAACACACACTAACACACTCATAACACACTCATAACACACACTAACACACTCATAACACACTCATAACACACACTAACACACCATAACACACACTAACACACACTAACACACACTAACACACTCATAACACACACTAACACACCATACACACACTAACACACTAACGCACTAACGCACACTAACGCACACTAACACACACTAACGCACGCTAGCACGCACTAACACACACTAACACACACTAGCACACCATACACGCACTAACGCACTAACGCACCATAACACACTAGCACACACTAACACACCATAACACACACTAACACACACTAACACCCTAACGCACTCATAACACACTAACACACCATAACACACTAACACACCATACACACACTAACACACTCATAACACACTAACACACCACTAACACACACTAACACACATAACACACACCGTAACACACCATAACGCACACTAACACACTAACGCACACTAACACACACTAACACACACCATAACACGCACTAACACACACTACACACACTAACACACCATAACACACCATAACACACACTAACACACACTAACACACACTAACACACACTAACACACCATAACACACACTAACACACACTAACACACACTAACACACTCATAACACACTAACACACCACTAACACACCATAACACACACTAACACACCACAGCACTAACACACTCATAACACACACTAACACACTCATAACACACACTAACACACTAACACACTCATAACACACTAACGCACCATAACACACTAACACACCATAACACACACTAACACACACTAACACACCATAACACACACTAACACACACTAACACACACTAACACACTCATAACACACACTAACACACACTAACACACACATAACACACTCTAACACACACTAACACACACTAACACACACTAACACACCATAACACACACTAACACACCATAACACACACTAACACACCCATAACACACACTAACACACCACTAACACACACTAACACACCATAACACACACTAACACACACTAACACACACTAACACACCATAACACACACTAACACACACTAACACACACTAACACACACTAACACACCATAACACACACTAACACACTCATAACACACTCATAACACACACTAACACACCATAACACACACTAACACACACTAACACACTCATAACACACTCATAACACACACTAACACACCATAACACACACTAACACACACTAACACACTCATAACACACACTAACACACACTAACACACACTAACACACACTAACACACACTAACACACCATAACACACACTAACACACCATAACACACACTAACACACACTAACACACCTAACACACACTAACACACCATAACACACACTAACACACCTAACACACACTAACACACCATAACACACACTAACACACACTAACACACCATAACACACACTAACACACCATACACAGGACTTTCACCAGGAGAGCGGGGTTCACGTCCCGCTTGTCACGCTTGCTATAGTCAGCTTTTACTTTCCTCCAGCGTATCACAGAACCGTCGCCGACCCGACCCTTTCCTTAACATAACTGCATCAAAGGGGCGTCAATAGTCCCGAGCAAGCGCGTTTACTTATAGCTCTAAAGGGGCGTCAATAGTCCCGACCAGAACGTTTACTTATAACGCTAAAGGGGCGTCAATAGTCCCGACCAAACGTTTACTTATAGCTCTAAAGGGACGTCAATAGTCCCGACCAAGCACGTTTACTTAAAGCTCTAAAGGGACGTCAATAGTCCCGACCAAGCACGTTTACTTAAAGCTCTAAAGGGACGTCAATAGTCCCGACCAAGCACGTTTACTTAAAGCTCTAAAGGGACGTCAATAGTCCCGACCAAGAACGTTTACTTATAGCGCTGAAGGGACGTCAATAGTCCCGACCAAGCACGTTTACTTAAAGCTCTAAAGGGACGTCAATAGTCCCGACCAAGCACGTTACTTATAACTCTAAAGGGGCGT
>NW_027595527.1:0-15000 GCF_031162955.1 Sander vitreus | reverse complement strand
GAACACAAGCATGTCGTCCGCCGTTGTTGTTGTGAGACGTGGTCGCGGGGTAAGAGGTCGAGGGCTGGGGCGATGACATCATCGATATGCAAGTCGCTGGGGGGCGTTTTTGACTTTTTTCACCCTGGGACCAGGTTTCAAAAAAGTCTTCAGGCAGTTTAGAGGATTCGTTTGGACGATCGGCCAAAACGTGTTTACACCAAAAAGCGTTTCCATGGGGACCCTAAAACCACTTTTGAACGTCCACATGTTCCACCAAAACCAGTTCCTTCCTGAGACTATTTAGCAGAGGCACCGTGGCTCCGTCCGGAGCTTAGCCCCGCCCACCATGATTGTGATTGGTTTAAAGAAATGCTAATCAACCAGAGCAGGTTTTGCTCCCATCCAGGAATGCTGTGAGGACTAGACAGACCCTCCTCTGCAGCACTGTGGAGGAAGGTCTGGACATGAGAGACTAACAACAATATAACATCCATCAGAGAGAAATATAAAAGAGGGAAAGGAAAACGCGCACACACAACGCGCACACACAACGCACACACACACACACACACACAGGGACATACACACACACACACACACACACATACATGCACGCACATAGACACACACGCATGCACGCACAGAGACACACACACACAACGCGCACACACACACACACACACACATATACACATACACACACATGCATGCACACACACACACATACACATACACACACACACACACACACACACAGGGACACACACACACACACACAGACACACACACACACACACACACACACACACACTACAGTCAGTATAACAGACAGTAGTGTCAGTAGAGACGGAGCAGATTTGATTTCATCATGTAAATCACAGTATTGAACTCCATTAGGATTCTGACCGTTTCGTCCTTATGAACCATTATGGATCTTTATTGATCATCAGAAAGCGCAGCAGCTTCCAGACCCAGTAGAGTGGGATTCTGTTCTACTCTACGGATGAAATCTGCCCGTATGAAGCAGCTGCAGCTACATGAACATGACATCTCCGACTGGAGACGGAAACCAGAACCGTCTGATCCATAACGATGGTTTTCATAAAAACGGTCAGAATTGTAATGGACTTCAACACACGGATTTACATGATGAGATACAGTCATCGATTGTTGTTCATGCATCTCTACTCACTCTACTAACTCTGTTCTACCGGGTTCTACCGGGTTCTAATGTGGTTCTGTTGGGTACAACTACAAACTGAAACTGGACTCAGGTTTCTGGACCAGCAGCTGAATGTAGAAGATATGTCAGAACTGCTGCTGCTAGGATTTATTCACAGTATTTGTGGCAGTATTTAAAGTATTTCTTGCACGTATTTGCGGTGCGGAGTAGCCTATTTCTCGGCACTATTTGCAGCTATACTTGGAGTACTTATTGGCAGTGTTTCTTGGCAATAATTGCCGTATATCTCGGCAATATTTATGGCGTATTTACGGTATTTCTTTGCAGTATTTGCGGCTGTATTTGCGGTATTTCTTTGCAGTATTTGCGGCTGTATTAGCGGTATTTCTTTGCAGTATTTGCAGCTGTATTTGCGGTATTTCTTTGCAGTATTCTTGACGCAGCTTTAAAAGTTTTCTGCGCTGAGATCAGCTGAAAAAGTGACAGAACAGAACAGCAAGGAGCGGAGAGAGGAGCGGAGAGGGAAGCGGAGAGGGGAGCGGAGAAGGGAGCGGAGAGAGGAGCGGAGAGGGGAGCGGAGAGATGGAAGCGGAGAGGGGGAAGCGGAGAGGGAGCGGAGAGGGAAACGGAGAGGGGAGCGGAGAGAGGAGCGGAGAGAGGAAGCGGAGAGAGGAGCGGAGAGATGGAAGCGGAGAGAGGGAAGCGGAGAGGGAAGCGGAGAGGGAAGCGGAGAGGGGGAAGCGGAAAGGGGAGCGGAGAGGGAAGCGGAGAGGGGAGCTGAGAGAGGGAGGAGAGAGGAGCGGAAAGGGAAGCGGAGAGGGGAGCGGAGAGAGGAGCGGAGAGAGGGAGGAGATTTTCCAGCTGGAAACTTGGATGCCGACACAGAAACAACTCCCATGCCCCCCCCCCCCCCCCCTGTGTGCCCCCCCCGGTGTCCCACGGTGTCCCCCGGTGTCCCCCGGTGTCTTACCTTTGAAGGTGTCCGTCCGCGCGCCCGTTAGTCCCAGAGAAAGCAGCGCGAGGAAAGTTGCTGTCCGCTCCATGTTGAGACCCTCCGGAGCGAGGAGGGAAAACTTCTTCTGCTCCTTCTTCTCTTTCTGCTGCTGTTTCCTGTCTGTCGCTCTCTCACTCAGACAGACAGGCAGGCAGGCAGGCAGGCAGACAGGTTAGAGACACAGACAGACAGGCTGACAGACAGACAGGCTGACAGAGAGAAAGACAGCTGACGGATTCAGGCTCTCCCGTTTCTCCCGTTTCTTTTTCCTCTCCTTGTTTCTCTCAGACCGGAGAGAGACTGACTCCGTTTACAGAGCTGCCACTGACGTCACAGGGGGCGCGAGACGTTAGGGGGGCACGAGAGAGAGAGAGAGAGAGAGAGAGAGAGAGAGAGAGAGAGAGAGAGAGAGAGAGAGAGAGAGAGAGAGAGAGAGAGAGAGAGACACAGAGAGAGAGAGACAGAGAGAGAGAGAGACAGAGAGAGACACAGAGAGAGAGAGAGAGAGAGAGAGAGACAGAGAGAGAGAGAGAGCAGAGAGAGACAGAGAGAAGAGAGAGACAGAGAGAGAGAGAGAGAGAGACAGAGAGAGAGAGAGAGACAGAGAGAGACAGAGAGAGAGAGAGAGAGAGAGAGAGAGAGAGAGACAGAGAGAGAGAGCAGAGAGAGAGAGAGAGACAGAGAGAGAGAGAGAGAGAGAGACAGAGAGAGAGAGAGAGAGAGAGAGAGAGAGACAGAGAGACAGAGAGAGAGAGAGAGAGAGAGAGAGAGAGACAGAGAGAGAGAGAGAGAGAGAGACAGAGAGAGAGCAGAGAGACAGAGAGAGAGAGAGACAGAGAGAGAGAGAGAGAGACAGAGAGAGAGAGAGAGAGAGAGAGAGAGAGAGAGAGAGACAGAGAGAGAGACAGAGAGAGAGAGAGAGAGAGAGAGAGAGACAGAGAGAGAGAGAGAGAGAGAGAGAGAGAGAGACAGAGAGAGAGAGAGAGAGAGAGAGAGAGAGAGAGAGAGACAGAGAGAGAGAGAGAGAGACAGAGAGAGAGAGAGCAGAGAGAGAGAGAGACAGAGAGAGAGAGAGAGAGACAGAGAGAGAGAGAGAGACAGAGAGAGAGAGAGAGAGACAGAGAGAGAGAGACAGAGAGAGAGAGAGAGACAGAGAGAGAGAGAGAGAGAGAGACAGAGAGAGAGACAGAGAGAGAGAGACAGAGAGAGAGAGAGAGAGAGAGAGACAGAGAGAGAGAGAGAGAGAGAGACAGAGAGAGAGACAGAGAGAGAGAGAGAGAGAGAGAGAGAGAGAGAGAGAGACAGAGAGAGAGACAGAGAGAGAGAGAGAGAGAGACAGAGAGAGAGAGAGAGACGAGAGAGAGACAGAGAGAGAGAGACAGAGAGAGAGAGAGACAGAGAGAGAGAGAGAGAGAGAGAGAGACAGAGAGAGAGAGAAGACAGAGAGAGAGAGAGAGAGAGAGAGAGAGAGAGAGAGAGAGAGAGAGAGAGAGAGAGAGAGAGACAGAGAGAGAGAGACAGAGAGAGAGAGAGACAGAGAGAGAGAGAGACAGAGAGAGAGAGAGAGAGAGACAGAGAGAGACAGAGAGAGAGAGAGACAGAGAGAGAGAGAGACAGAGAGAGAGAGAGACAGAGAGAGAGAGAGAGAGAGAGAGAGAGAGAGAGAGAGAGAGAGAGAGAGAGAGAGAGACAGAGAGAGAGAGAGAGAGAGAGAGAGAGACAGAGAGAGAGAGAGAGACAGAGAGAGAGAGACAGAGAGAGAGAGAGAGAGAGACAGATGTTTGTGTTTTATATTTATTTATTATATCATTTTTTATTTTTATTTTGAATTTCGTTTGTTTTTAATTTTTTTTCTTTAATAATAAAAATCTTTAAAATATATTTTTTAATTTATATTCATTTTTATATTTAACATTTTTTGTATTTTTTAACTAATTCTATTTTATTTTTCTTTATTTCTATTTATTTGCAAATTATAAATCTATTTTATTTACTAATTCTTTCTATTTTAACATTTTATTTTATTGTGTTAATAACAGGAAGTGTCTGCTGGTTTTCAGAATAAAATCAGGTTCTATTTAAAGTTACAGTTTGAGCATTCAAGGCTCGATGCTGCCACCTGCTGGTCACCTTTACACATTTAAAAACACTTTTTGAAGCTTCAAAAGTTCTGTTGCTGCTGCTGACAGACTCAGATTATTATTCTCACAGTCTGACAACATTATGGGATGGATCCCTACAGAGATAGACCTTTTAGTTAAAGAGGAAGATCCTTTTAGTTTAACATGAAACAGCCCCGAAATCACCATCACCAAACCCACCAGACTCCATGTAAATAATCAGGACTTTTATCATCGTAAAACACACTTCATTCAAAGTGGACAGAAACTAAATAAAATTATCAAAAGCCGTCTTGGTTCATCTTTCCACTGTTCCAACAATCACCACTCTGGTTTGGTTGAAATAAACCCTTAATTCACCCATTTACATGTGGAGATATGCTGGCTCTATACACGCTAAAAGTCCTGATTATTTACATGGAGTCTGGTGGAGATATGCTGGCTCTATACACGCTAAAAGTGCTGATTATTTACATGGAGTCTGGTGGAAATATGCTGGCTCTAAACACGCTAAAAGTCCTGATTATTTACATGGAGTCTGGTGGAGATATGCTGGCTCTATACACGCTAAAAGTCTGATTATTTACATGGAGTCTGGTGGGTTTGGTGAGAACGCTCTCTGAGCGGTTTCTAGCTAAACAAAAGAGTTTTTACTCTTCAACAAAAAGCTGGATTGGACACGACATGATGCTTTCTCTTCTACATTCAGAAAGTCCCATTGACAAAAATACAGTTTTGTTCACACAGCAGCCTTGAGATAGAATACATCTAGTTTAAAGTAATACTCACGTATTGACCCCGGGAGTGTTACATATATATGTTCATATTGTGTGTATAAGTACTCATTAATCTTTCTAACTCCGCGGGGAGAACAGACATGATGAATCATGTCATCTGCGCTCCTGTCTGTCTGTCTGTCTGTCTGTCTCTCTCTCTCTAACCTGTCTGTCTTTCTCTGTCTGACTGTCTGTCTGTCTGTCTCTAACCTGTCTGTCTGTCTGTCTCTCTCTCTAACCTGTCTGTCTGTCTCTCTCTCTAACCTGTCTGTCTTTCTCTGTCTGACTGTCTGTCTGTCTGTCTCTAACCTGTCTGTCTGACTGACTGTCTCTCTCTCTAACCTGTCTGTCTGACTGACTGTCTCTCTCTCTAACCTGTCTGTCTGTCTGTCTCTCTCTAACCTCTCTGTCTGTCTGTCTCTAACCTGTCTGTCTGACTGACTGTCTCTCTCAACCTGGAGACATTTGGTCTGGCGACAGAAAAAGATGAATTAATTTAATAAATATGAAAAGCTTGATTCATGTGTATTTGTGTATAAATGTTTGTTTGTGTTTCTTATTAATAAATAAAACAGAAACTCTTCACACAGAGAGGAAATAATTAATTCACCCTTTGCAAACACGTGACCACGTAACCACAGCCACGGCCACGGCCACGTGACCACGTGACCACGTGACCACAGCCACGACTCACGGCGCGCGCGACCACGCAACCACGGCCACGCCACGGCCACGCGACCACGTGACCACGTGACCACAGCCACGGCACGCGCCACGGCCACGTGACCCACGTGACCACGTAACCACAGCCACGGCCACGGCCACGTGACCACGTGACCACGTAAACACAGCCACGGCCACGGCCACGGCCACGTCACCACGTGACCACGGCCACGTGACCACGGCCACGTGACAGCGCCATGACGGACGGCGGAAGCACAGACTAAACAGTAGTAGACGAGCGGAAAGTTTCATAGTTTCAATCTGTTTGAAATACATAACACTAAATAAACTGTATTCATGGCTTCTTCTATTGAACAAGTTGTCATGCCGTTATTGGTCGAGGTACGGCATCTGGTGGGTACCCCCATATACTGGTGCTGATGTGTACCACTATGTGGTATACAGGGTACCCCCATATACTGGTGGTGATCTGTACCACTATGTAGTAAGCGAGGGTACCCCCATATACTGGAAATGCTGGTCTGTACCACTATGTGGTAAACGGGGTACCCCCATATACTGGTGCTGGTCTGTACCACTATGTGGTATACAGGGTACCCCCATATACTGGTGGTGATCTCAAAGCTTTTAAAAGTCTGGATGCTTCCCAGTTCTTTGTAGCTGGCTGGGTTGCAGGTACGCGATGCTACGCTAACGGCGGGGGGAGGTACCTCATAATGCTAAAGATAAGACATCAATCTAGGGTTTATTTTGTATTAACATCTATTCTTTACTTAAGTAAAGAATAGATGTTGCTTGAGTTGGTGAAATGCTTGTGTTGGTGAGGATTACGCTGCAGATTGTGAATGTGAGAACACAAACACGAACGACAACGTACGAGTTTAGCTTGCCGTCCATCTACAGCATATATATATATATATAGCTCTATCCGGCGTCCGTCATGGTGTTCAGAATTACGCGAGTGGAGCGTGACATCACGTGCAAAGGGTGAATAGCCCCCTGCTGGACGGACTCTGTGCAGTCCCCCTGCTGGAGCGGGACTCTGTGCTGCCCCCTGCTGGACGGACTCTGTGCTGCCCTCCCCTGCTGGACGGACTCTGTGAGCCCCCTGCTGGATGGACTCTGTGCTAGCCCCCTGCTGGACAGAGTCAGCAACTACACACAGCTGATTATAATACATTTTATTAACGGGTCACATTCATGTAAAACAGATGAAGCTCAGTCAATAAATCAACAAATAAAATAACTTCAACAGGAGATATAGAGGTAAATATATATATATATGAGAGATAGTAGAGAGAGACTGAGATAAATCTCCCAACCTTCATGTCTTTTCAGGTCAACTATCAAACTACACGGCCTGACAGTTTGTCTCTTTCCTGCTTCAACGTGACGTCGCCCACCCCCCTCAGAGAAGCTACTGAAAGCCAGAAAAAATATCCAAAAGTGCCAGAAAGCTGAAAACATTTGATAAGCCCCGTCCCCAGGTGTTAATAAGCCCTCGCCCCCTGCCCTCAGGTAGCTGAACAGGCTGTCTGAGCCCACCCCCTTCCAGCGCCTCCCTGATGGGTTTCTGCAGCGGGTTGTGGACTAGGTGCAACCCTTTATCCAGCGGATGGACTGGCAAGTCTCTGGAGATGGGACAGACGGAACAACTCCTGGAACAGAGGGGAAGATATACAACGTTACACACTTCCTGTCTCCTAAACACAGGGAGGGGAAGATTAATAACGGGACACACTTCCTGTCTGAACACAAGGGACGGAAGATAAATAATGAGACACACTTCCTGTCTCCTAAACACAGGAGGGGAAGATGACTAACGGGACACACTTCCTGTCTCTAAACACAGGGAGGGAAGATAATTAACGTGACACACACCTGAGGGCGTCCTTGATGTCGTTAAAGTCCAGATTCAGCAGCTCCAACCTGCAGAGATCAGATCAGCTGTTTAGTGTCGGCCAGGTGTGTGAGCTCAGAGACTTGAGACGTGACTTGGACTCGAGCTCAGTTCGTCAATCAGCTTTTTCATTTTTTGGGCGACAACACAGATTAGCGCCGCCTGCTGTTATGGAGGCGTATACGTCTCGTCTCTTCGGTGTTCTGAGGAACTTTTGGACCAACTCCGGGGAGACTGATCAGTCCCACTGGCTTTACTGCTGACGGTCGGCGTCTGGTCGGTGTGTCTGGGCCTTTAAACACTCCTGAGGAACAGGCAGGGTGAAAGTATTTTGTTTTCCCCAAGGACATTTTACCTGGTGAGGCAGGTGAGAGACTGTTACCTGGTGAGGCAGGTGAGAGGCTGTTACCTGGTGAGGTAGCAGAGAGGCTGTTACCTGGTGAGGTGGCAGAGGGACTGGTGCTGATCTGTACCACTATGTGGTAAACAGGGGTACCCCCATATACTGGTGCTGATGTGTACCACTATGTGGTATACAGGGTACCCCCATATACTGGTGGTGATCTCAAAGCTTTTAAAAGTCTGGATGCTTCCCAGTTCTTTGTAGCTGGCTGGGTTGCAGGTACGCGATGCTACGCTAACGGCGGGGGGAGGTACCTCATAATGCTAAAGATAAGACATCAATCTAGGGTTTATTTTGTATTAACATCTATTCTTTACTTAAGTAAAGAATAGATGTTGCTTGAGTTGGTGAAATGCTTGTGTTGGTGAGGATTACGCTGCAGATTGTGAATGTGAGAACACAAACACGAACGACAACGTACGAGTTTAGCTTGCCGTCCATCCACAGCATATATATATATATATGTATATATATATATATATATATGCATATATATATATATATATATAAACTATTCCGGCGTCCGTCATGGTGTTCAGAATTCGCGCGAGTGGAGCGTGACATCACATGCAAAGGGTGAATAGCCCCCTGCTGGACGGACTCTGTGCATGCCCCCTGCTGGACGGACTCTGTGCTGCCCCCTGCTGGACGGACTCTGTGCTGCCCCCCTGCTGGACGGACTCTGTGCTGCCCCCTGCTGGACGGGACTCTGTGCTGCCCCCTGCTGGACAGAGTCAGCAACTACACACAGCTGATTATAATACATTTTATTAACGGGTCACATTCATGTAAAACAGATGAAGCTCAGTCAATAAATCAACAAATAAAATAACTTCAACAGGGTAGACAGAGGTAAATATATATAAATATGAGATATATATAGAGACTGAGATAAATCTCCCAACCTTCATGTCTTTTCAGGTCAACTATCAAACTACACAGCCTGACAGTTTGTCTCTTTCCTGCTTCAACGTGACGCCGCCCACCCCCCCCTCAGAGAAGCTACGAAAGCCAGAAAAAATATCCAAAAAGTGCCAGAAACGCTGAAAACATTTGATAAGCCCCGTCCCCAGGTGTTAATAAGCCCCGCCCCCTGCCCTCAGGTAGCTGAACAGGCTGCTGAGCCCACCCCCTTCCAGCGCCTCCCTGATGGGTTTCTGCAGCGGGTTGTGGACGAGGTGCAACCCTTTATCCAGCGGATGGACGGCAAGTCTCTGGAGATGGGACAGACGGAACAACTCCTGGAACAGAGGGGAAGATATACAACGTTACACACTTCCTGTCTCCTAAACACAGGGAGGGGAAGATTAATAACGGGACACACTTCCTGTCTGAACACAAGGACGGGAAGATAAATAATGGGACACACTTCCTGTCTCCTAAACACAGGGAGGGGAAGATGACTAACGGGACACACTTCCTGTCTCTAAACACAGGGAGGGGAAGATAATTAACGTGACACACACCTGAGGGACGTCCTTGATGTCGTTAAAGTCCAGATTCAGCAGCTCCAACCTGCAGAGATCAGATCAGCTGTTTAGTGTCGGCCAGGTGTGTGAGCTCAGAGACTTGAGACGTGACTTGGACTCGAGCTCAGTTCGTCCAATCAGCTTTTCATTTTTTGGGCGACAATCCAGATGAGCGCCGCCTGCTGTTATGGAGACGTATTACGTCTCGTCTCTTCGGTGTTCTGAGGAACTTTTTGGACCGACTCGGGGAGACTGATCAGTCACACTGGCTTTACTGCTGACGGCCGGCGTCTGGTCGGTGTGTCTGGGCCTTTAAACACTCCTGAGGAACAGGCAGGGTGAAAGTATTTTCCCCAAGGACATTTTACCTGGTGAGGCAGGTGAGAGACTGTTACCTGGTGAGGCAGGTGAGAGACTGTTACCTGGTGAGGTAGCAGAGAGGCTGTTACCTGGTGAGGTAGCAGAGGGACTGTTACCTGGTGAGGTAGCAGAGGGACTGTTACCTGGTGAGGTAGCAGAGGGACTGTTACCTGGTGAGGTAGCAGAGGGACTGTTACCTGGTGAGGTAGCAGAGGGACTGTTACCTGGTGAGGTAGCAGAGGGACTGTTACCTGGTGAGGTAGCAGAGGGAGTGTTACCTGGTGAGGTAGCAGAGGGACTGTTACCTGGTGAGGTAGCAGAGGGACTGTTTACCTGGTGAGGTAGCAGAGAGACTGTTACCTGGTGAGGTAGCAGAGGGAGTGTTACCTGGTGAGGTAGCAGAGGGACTGTTACCTGGTGAGGTAGCAGAGGGAGTGTTACCTGGTGAGGTAGCAGAGGGACTGTTACCTGGTGAGGTAGCAGAGGGAGTGTTACCTGGTGAGGTAGCAGAGAGACTGTTACCTGGTGAGGTAGCAGAGGGCTTTGGGCAGAGAGTGGAGGCTGTTTCCCTCCATGATGAGGATCTTCAACTCCACCAGAGACCGGATGTTTTCCGGCAGATTCTCCAGACGGTTACAGGAGAGGTGGAGGAACACCTACAGACACACACACACACACACACACACACACACACACACACACATAGTTGTCACTTTTTTCAATGTTTTTTTGTTGCCTTTTGACCTGTTTGTTGATATTTTCTAAGTTTGAGTCCATGTTCAGAAGGCCGTGCCGTACCAGAGCCTTCATGCTGCTGACGCAGGCCGGGAGGTACGAGATGTTGTTGTGGCTGAGGTTGAGTTTCTTCAGGCGGGTCAGACTGCAGAGCGAGTCGGGCAGCGAGGACAACTGGTTGTTGGCCAAACTCAGAACCTGAGAGACAGAAAGTACACTTAACATCTCTTTTATTCCAATCCAACAACAGTCAACATTTCCAACATGAATGCACCCGTTACAGCCACTTTAAACTGTCCTATGTGTGTCTGCTGGTGTTTCAGGAGCATTAAAAACTCTTCTCAGGGTTCAGAGACTTTACTCACTGTAATATCACATCAAAAGACAGAAATGTTGGAAAAAGTGACAAAAAAGTCAGGAAACTACGTCAGAAATGTGACCAAAAAATGACTAAAGATTTTGAAAATAGTTTTAAATATATCAGCTGAGCATATATGTGTCTGAACTTGACAGCAGTAGTATTTATAACATAGTGTAACATAATATTAGCAGTATATACTTTCAACTGTCCTCTGTGATTCTGTGTGTGAGAAGAACTCTTCTCAAGGTTGGGTATGAGGGGCCATCAGGGACATTATTCTCAATTACATCACATATACCTGAAACACACACACACACACACACACACACACACACACACACACACACACACACACACACACACACACACACACACAATGCTGAAACGCTCTCACAAATATATCAGCTGAGCACATATGTGTCTTCATTTGAAAGCAGTAGTATTTATATCATAGTGTATCATAATATTAGCAGTATGCTGTATACATTAAACTGTCCTCTGTGTGTCTGATGTTGTTTTAGGAGCAATAAGGACTCTTCTCAGGGTTAAGTATGAGGGGCCATCAGGGACATTATTCACAATTACATCACATATAAGTGAAACACTCACACACACAATACTGAGAAGCAAGGATTTCCCGTATGTGTCGTATGTGTGTGAGGTGATTGTGAATAATGGCCCTGACGACCCGTCATATCATCAGTAGCAGTACCTCGAGTTGCGTGCAGGCTGCCAGCTCTGTAGGAACTTCTGTCAGTCTGTTTCTGTAGACGAATAAAACTCTGAGTTTCTTCAGCTGTCCGATCTCTGACGGCAGACTGCTGAGCTGCACACAGACACACAACTTTAAATTAACTTTATTAAACTGACACACAGACACAAACACATCCAGCGCTCACATCAGGCTTAATAAACATGCAGACAAAAACCACAGACAATGCTTTCAGAGCCAAATGATCAGCATGACGTTTGAAGGAAATACGGAGGAATAAAGTTTACATTTCCATCAGCTGACGAGTTGGATCGATGGCTTGTAATATTCTGCTGAAGAGGGAGGGAGAGGGTTGTTTTTGGGGATATTTTTGCGGTTCGGTGGTCCGTGAGTTTTTTAATTGTGTAAGTGGTCTTTGGTTTGAAGAAGTTTGAGAAAACATCTGTATAAAAGATGATAAACACGCTAAAAAGCGAGTATGCATCTTGATAACACGCCAATAATGGCATACCAATTGGCGTGTCATACATACATCACTTCATGACATCAGTCTGAACATTTAAACCATGACTTTGACTCGCATACCAAGCAACCACATCTATACAATCCTCTCACTCCTCAAGCACACACAATAGCACTGAAAAAGTCAAAGTAGGGTCTCATATCATATATACATCTCATATCTCATATCATATATACATCTCATATCATATCTACATCTCATATCATATATACATCTCATATCATATATACAGCTAATATCTCATATCATATCTACATCTCATATCATATCTACATCTCATATCTCATATCATATATACATCTCATATCATATCTACATCTCATATCATATCTACATCTCATATCATATATACAGCTAATATCTCATATCATATCTACATCTCATATCATATCTACATCTCATATCATATATACAGCTAATATCTCATATCATATCTACATCTCATATCATATCTACATCTCATATCATATATACATCTCATATCATATATACATCTCATATCATATATACAGCTAATATCATATCTACATCTCATATCATATATACATCTCATATCATATCTACGTCTCATATCATATCTACGTCTCATATCATATATGCATCTCATATCATATATACAGCTCATATCATATATACATCAAATATCTCATATCATATATACAGCTAATATCATATCTACATCTCATATCATATATACATCTCATATCATATCTACATCTCATATCATATCTACATCTCATATCATATCTACGTCTCATATCATATCTACATCTCATATCATATCTACGTCTCATATCATATATACATCTCATATCATATATACAGCTAATATCATATCTACATCTCATATCATATATACATCTCATATCATATCTACAGCTCATATCATATATACATCTCATATCATATCTACATCTCATATCATATCTACATCTCATATCATATATACATCTCATATCATATCGTCTCATATCATATCTACATCTCATATCATATATACAGCTCATATCATATATACATCTCATATCATATATACAGCTAATATCATATCTACATCTCATATCATATCTACATCTCATATCATATATACATCTCATATCATATATACATCTCATATCATATCTACATCTCATATCATATCTACATCTCATATCATATATACAGCTCATATCATATATACATCTCATATCATATATACAGCTAATATCTCATATCATATCTACATCTCATATCATATATACATCTCATATCATATCTACATCTCATATCATATCTACATCTCATATCATATCTACAGCTCATATCATATCTACATCTCATATCATATCTACATCTCATATCATATATACATCTCATATCATATATACATCTAATATCTCATATCATATCTACATCTCATATCATATATACATCTCATATCATATCTACAGCTCATATCATATATACATCTCATATCATATCTACATCTCATATCATATATACAGCTCATATCATATATACAGCTAATATCTCATATATACATCTCATATCATATATACATCTCATATCATATATACTACAGCTCATATCATATATGCATCTCATATCATATATACATCTCATATCATATATACATCAAATATCTCATATCATATCTACATCTCATATCATATATACATCTAATATCTCATATCATATCTACATCTCATATCATATATACATCTCATATCATATATACATCTCATATCATATATACATCTACTATATCATATATACATCTCATATCATATCTACATCTCATATCATATCTACATCTCATATCATATCTACAGCTCATATCATATCTACAGCTAATATCTCATATATACATCTCATATCATATATACATCTAATATCATATATACATCTCATATCATATCTACATATCATATCATACATCTCATATCATATCTATATCTCATATCATATATACATCTCATATCATATCTACATCTCATATCATATCTACATCTCATATCATATATACATCTCATATCATATATACATCTAATATCTCATATCATATATACATCTCATATCATATATACATCTCATATCATATATACATCTCATATCATATATACATCTCATATCATATATACATCTCATATCATATATACATCTCATATCATATCTACAGCTCATATCTCATATCATATATACATCTCATATCATATCTACATCTCATATCATATCTACATCTCATATCATATCTACAGCTCATATCATATATACAGCTAATATCTCATATATACATCTCATATCATATATACATCAAATATCTCATATCATATATACATCTCATATCATATCTACAGCTCATATCATATATACATCTCATATCATATCTACATCTCATATCATATATACATCTCATATCATATCTACATCTCATATCATTTATACATCTCATATCATATCTACATCTCATATCACATCTACATCTCATATCTCATATCATATCTACATCTCATATCATATCTACATCTCATATCATATCTACAGCTCATATCTCATATCATATCTACATCTCATATCATATCTACATCTCATATCATATATACATCTCATATCATAACTACATCTCATATCATATATACATCTCATACCATATATACATTCCCAGTTCACAGAAAACTACGTTACTGCCCGACAAAAACATCAGAAAAAGCATCAAGAACGTAAAAAAAGACGAAAACCTGAGAAAGTTGACCATTCACTGACATCACAAAAAATAATTAGATTTTTTTTCTCTTCAAATATTCTGATTTGTTTTAATC
>NW_027595526.1:62500-65000 GCF_031162955.1 Sander vitreus | reverse complement strand
CACTTGGCTGGATTGATTGTCAAGCTGACAGATTGTAGACGGTCCAGGACTACTTGCAGGTGCTCCAAGTGTTTCTCCTAAGTGGCGCAGTAGACAACAATATAATCAAGGTATGCACAAGAAAACTCAGACAATCCATTGAGTACCTGATCCATTGATCCAAGTTCCCAAGAAGTTCCCTGTCAGCTCCCGAGACTGCTGGGTTGGAGGTCCTGGAGGAGTGCACATGGGAAGGATGGTGACACATGGTGAGATATGCAAAACCATTGCTGTGCATAAAAAAATGCACCTCTACTGAGAGCACCTGTTGACGCTGTGATGCCGACTCTGCGGCATACAGAAAGGAGACTGGCAAGTGACCCAGCCAAAGCTCTCACCTACGAAGCGGAGATAAAGAAGCTTATTGATGCAGGGTGTGTCAAAAGGCTCAGTCAAGAGGATTGTCAAGCCGACAGATTGTACAAAGTCTAGGACTACTTGCAGGTGCTCCAAGTTCTCCTCTTAAATGACACTGTAGACGACAATATAATCAAGGTATGCACAAGAAAACTCAGACAATCCATTGAGTACTTGGTTCATTAGTCTTTGAAGAGTTCCCAAGAAGTTCCCTGTCAGCTCCCAAGACTCCTGGGTTGGATGTCCTGGAGGAGTGCACAATCCGTGTGAAGGATGGTGACGCCATGTCACCTGGTTGAGCACAATGGAAAACACAGGCTAGTGTTTAATGCTCCTCCTCTTATCAGGGACTCTCCAGGTCCAGCTCTTGGTCCATCACCGCTTTGGGTGCTCTTGAGGTTCAGAAACCATTCTGTGGCAGTGAGCGGTGACACTAAGGCAATGTTTCACCAGGTGTAACTGTTACCTGAGGACCAACCCCTGGAGCGTTTCGCCTGGAGGAACCTAAGATGGAATGAGCCCACCCAGACATCTATCAGTGGAAAGTCCTGCCGCCCCTGTTGTGCTACCTTTGCACTTCAAAAGCATGTGAATTATCATACAGCAGGGAATGAGGACATTGTGCAGGCTCTAGAAGAGTTGTTTATGTCGACAACTGACTCTGGAGCCTTCCCACTACTGCAGCTGCTACACGCCTGGTGCGCTACTTGCTGGAAACTGGTGTGTTTGAGATGCGTCAATGGGCAAGTAATGACTCTTCAGTTGTCTCTCATCTCCCAGCTGAAGCTAAATCCCAAACCACAAACTCTGGCTTGGAGTCCTAGAGACATTAACGCCTACCATGCGCATGATGTACCGCGTATTGGCCCCCCAGTACGATCGGTTAAGGTCCAATGGCATGAAAATGTCACTTTATGAGGTTTTCTAACATTAATATGAGTTCCCCCAGCCTGCCTATGGTCCCCCAGTGGCTAGAAATGGTGATAGGTGTAAACCGAGCCCTGGGTATCCTGCTCTGCCTTTGAGAAAATGAAAGCTCAGATGGGCCGATCTGGAATCTTGCTCCATATGAGGTCAAAAAAGTCTGAACATAAAAGTGGAATATTTTGAATATTTAGTCGTAATTTTTTTTGTTTTTAAGTATGAATAAAAGTCTAGAAAAAGTATCAAACTGGGTACCCAGCCTCATTACTTAAGTCCAAAATGTTGAGGTACTTTAGGCCTACTAGAGTCTTTTTTTTCAAAAATATTGTACTTTTTACTTTAAATACAGGAAATGGTTTCAGTGTAACTACATGTATGGAGACACGATATCACTACATTCAGGACTGAGACACATTATGACTGCGTCTGTAGTGCTGTAGTAGCCTACTGCAGGTACAGTAGTAGCCTACTGCAGGTACTGTAGTAGCCTACTGCAGGTGCTGTAGTAGCCTACTGCAGGTACAGCACCTGTAGTAGCCTACTGCAGGTACAGTACCTGTAGTAGCCTACTGCAGGTGCAGTAGTAGCCTACTGCAGGTGCAGTAGTAGCCTACTGCAGGTGCAGTAGTAGCCTACTGCGAGGTACTGTACCCTGTAGTAGCCTACTGCAGGTGCTGCAGCAGCTCACCGCAGGGTACAGCACCCGTAGTAGCCTACTGCGGGTGCTGTAGTAGCCTACCGCAGGCGCAGTACCCTGTAGTAGCCTACTGCAGGTACAGTGGTGGCCTACTGCAGGTACAGTACCTGTAGTAGCCTACTGCAGGTGCAGTAGTAGCCCACTGCGGGTGCAGTGCTGTAGTAGCCTACTGCAGGTACAGTAGTAGCCCTACTGCAGGGTACAGTACCCTGTAGTAGCCTACTGCAGGTACAGTAGTAGCCTACTGCAGGTACAGTACCTGTAGTAGCCTACTGCAGGTACTGCAGTAGCCTACTGCAGGTGCTGTAGTAGCCTACTGCAGGTGCAGTAGTAGCCTACTGCAGGTACAGTACCTGTAGTAGCCTACTGCAGGTGCAGTAGTAGCCTACTGCAGGTACAGTACCTGTAGTAGCCTACTGCAGGTGCTGTAGTAGCCTACTGCAGGTACAATAGTAGCCTAGGTGGCAGTTGTCGCGAGGTTAG
>NW_027595526.1:55000-57500 GCF_031162955.1 Sander vitreus | reverse complement strand
CTTATTGACGGACGTTACACTATTATATTATTATATATGTTAGTATGTTAAGATGCAGAAGTGGAGGAAGTAATACATCGACCAAAGTGACAAAAACGTGAAGTACTCAGATCTATTAAAGTACTAATAATACCACACAATAAAATACTATTTTACAGCCAATACAGTGAGTGAGTTAGTTAGTTAGTTAGAGAGGTTTATCAAAGAAAAAGTACTTTTACTTAAGTATAATATGTGTGTAGTCTTTTGTCTTTCTTAACAAGACACCACGCTGTTCACACAGTAAAAAGGACAGTAGAAAACAAAAGGAAACTCATGTTTTATAGCATTTAAACAACACATCGGACATTTTTTTGTTCCGTTTCAACAGTCAAAAGTAAAATACATATTTTACTTCTAGACAAATACAACATAACCCTCTCAATCTATGTCTTAAATACTTAATATGACCAATATTTAGTGTTTTATTCATTTATTTTATTAACATGGATGTCCTTGTATTGTTCCTACAAGAATCTCTGTAATAGGTCAAATAAAGAAGACGTGTTAATGAGGCTTTTATTCTGAAGGATGTGTTGGCCGGAAGTCGTCGCCTTATCGTAGCTTTCCCGGTGCTGTCAAAGTCCGTTAGACAATCATTAAACTAACAGAAAAACAGAAATATAAAGTATATCGGTGATAGTAAACTGAACGCAGCCGCTTTAGAGAAGCTACACGTCCGGGCTGAGAAACTGTTTCACTGATTTAAAAGCCGCATTTCACGTTAAAGTCGACTGAAGTTCCAAGCTAACGTCATGTTACCTGAAGCTAACCTGAGCTAACAGGATTAGCTCCTTTAATAGGTTGATAACTAACAGTTAACGGTTGTTAAATGGCCGTTGAGCGGAGCCGTTGGTCGCGCCAGCCTGGGGAGCTGTAAAGGTGAGTGTTTTACGTTTATAACCTGACATATATAATGTATTTAAACCAGTTTAAAGCTAGCTGTTAGCCGGGAAACTGTGTGGAGAGATGAACTGACGTTACGTCGCTGCGTCACCGGGAAAGGTAAACATGCGCGTGGTGGGAGAGAACAGCGCGCCAAACTCCATTGATAATTTATATTGAACTGTATTAGAGATGAATGCTAGTTTATGGATGGCTCGTGAGTCATATAATCTGAGTTATAGTTGGCTCGGATATTCACTCCAGAACAAGACAAAATCTTAATATTACATGAAAAAAAGTTGAAATGTTTAACATTTGGTTTAACTGTTTGTCTGTCTGTCTGTCTGTCTGTGTGTGTGTGTCTGTCTCTGTGTGTGTGGGTGTGTATGTGTGTGTGTGTGTGTGTCTGTCTGATGTGTGTCTGTCTGTCTGTCTGTGTGTGTCTGTCTGTCTGTCTGGTGTGTGTGTGTGTCTGTCTGATGTGTGTGTGTGTGTCTGTCTGTGTGTGTGTGGGTGTGTATGTATATGTGTGTGTGTGTGTGTGTGTGTGTGTGTCTGTCTGTCTGTCTGATGTGTGTGTGTCTGGTCTGTGTGTGTGTGTGTGTGTCTCTGTGTGTGTGTGTCTCTGTGGGTGTGTATGTGTGTATGTGTGTCTGTCTGTCTGTCTGTGTGTGTCGGTGTCTCTGTGTGTCTGTGTGGGTGTGTATGTGTGTGTGTGTGTGTATGTGTCTGTCTGGTGTGTGTGTGCGTGTGTCTGTCTGTCTGTCTGTGTGTGTGGGTGTGTATGTATATGTGTGTGTGTGTGTGTGTGTCTGTCTGATGTGTGTGTGGGTGTGTATGTATATGTGTGTGTCTGTCTGTCTGTGTGTCTGTGTGTGTGTGTCTGTCTGTCTGTGTGTGTCTGATGTGTGTATGTGTGTCTGTCTGTGTGTGTGTGTCTCTGTGTGTATGTATATGTATGTCTGTCTGTCTGTCTGTCTGTCTGTGTGTGTGTGTGTGTGTGTGTGTGTGTGTGTCCAGGATGCTCCAGGGGCCTTACGGCAGCCTGGACCGGGACCGTCCCCTCATCCGGATCCCGTTCACCAGCTTCGCCGTGGCGACCGTGCTGCTGCCTCTGACCGGCCTCATCGCCTGCCTCTTCATCTCACTCATATACCACTTTGAGGACGCAGTGTACACACACTGCCAGGTGAGACACACACACACACACACACACACACACACACACACACACACTGTCAGGTGACAAGTTTGTTTCACTATCTTTGTGGGGACCCGTCATTGACATAATACATTCCCTAGCCCCTTACTCTAACCTTAACCCTTACCCTCACCCTAACCAGAACCTCATTCTAACCCTAATCCTAAAACCAGGTCTTAACCCTCAAACACACCTTTAACCTTGGGGGGTCCAGCATTTTGGGCCCACCCATTATGTATGTGTGTGTGTCTCCGTGTGTGTGTCTATTGTGTGTGTGTGTGTGTGTGTGTGTGTGTCTATTATGTGTGTGTGTGTGTGTGTGTCCAGGATTTCCTCAGTGTTACTTAGAGGAAGCAGTGATGTCAGTTTGTTTGT
>NW_027595526.1:45000-47500 GCF_031162955.1 Sander vitreus | reverse complement strand
CCCCCCAAAAACTTCCTCCACCATCATAGAAAAAAACTCCCAAAAAGTTGAAAAAGTGCCAAAAATGGCCAAAAAAAACGCCAAAAAAAGTGTAAAAAAAGGTGTAAAAAGCGCCAAAAAAAAGGCAGAAAAAGCGCCAAAAAAAGGTGTAAAAAGCGCCAAAAAAAGGTGTAAAAAGCGCCAAAAAAAGGTGTAAAAAGTAAAATGGCCAGCAAAAGCAGAAAAAAGCACCAAAAAGGTATAAAATGGCCCTAAAAATAAAAGTGCCAAAAGTGTAAAAAGTGCAAAAAACAAAAAAAGTGTAAAAGCCAGAAAAAAAACGCCAAAAAAGGCAGAAAAAGCACCAAAAAAAGGTTGTAAAATGGCCCCAAAAAGTGAAAAAAGTGTAAAAGTGCAAAAACAAAAAAAGTGTAAAAAGCCAGAAAAAACGCTAAAAAAGGTGTAAAAGTGCCAAAAAAGTGTAAAAGGCGGAAAAAAAGTGCTAAAGAAAAAGGTGTAAAATGGCCAAAAAAAAGTGTAAACGCCAAAATATATATATATATTAATTAATATTCTAGTACTATAAGTGCATGGTTGGCGGAAGAGAACAGGAGCGTTAAGGCCCAACCCGATAATCGGCCGTCTGACTGTCTGGGAGGTCGCTGACTCGAGTCTGGTCGGTGGGTTCGTGCCGTCGATCCGTCGGAGCTGTCGGCTTCATTTGGGCTGATTTGACTTGTATAATCGGGGCGGGCCCTGCCGACAGTCTCAAATGAGCCATCTGATTGGTGGAGAAAGCTGACCTGGAAAGCGGGGAGCGGGATGAGCGTGACTAGAGTCTCTTAACATCTGATGAAGATCTGATAAACTGACCTTTGTTGATCTGACATGAAGACAGATTCAGCAGCTGCACGGCCTGTTTCTCTCTTCAGATGTTTCCAGAAACACGTTACGGTGAACTATTTTAGGACAATATGAGATCGTATTCTGAGCGAGACGCCACGATGGTCGGGAGCAGCCAGACCCACGTGACGCGTTCGTCCCAATCAGCTGCCGGGTTTCATTTTTGGGGCGACAATCCAGATTAGCGCCGCCTGCTGTTATGGAGACGTGTTACGCCTCGTCTCTTCGGTGTTCTGAGACACGTTTGTTTCATGAATGATACTGGAACAAACTACCTATGGGAGCGTTTTTAGGAGACTATTTTCCATTCCAGGTTTTTCCCTCTTTTCTCTTTCTTAATGTTATTCAGTTATATGTATGTATGTGTCAGGCGTGTAGAGTTCATTGACATGCTTTTAATCATGAGAAAAAGTCAGATATCTTGACTGTATTGTTGTTCCATGTAGCGTTCTCACCTACAGTTTGGGACTCATGAAGCCCCCCAAAAACTTCCTCCACCATCATAGAAAAAAACTCCCAAAAAGTTGAAAAAGTGCCAAAAGGTGTAAAAGCGTAAAAGGCAGAAAAAACGCCAAAAAAAGGTAGAAAAAACGCCAAAAAAAGGTGTAAAAAGTAAAATGGCCAAAAAAAACGCCAAAAAAAGGCAGAAAAAGCGCCAAAAAAAGGTGTAAAAAGCGCCAAAATAAGGTGTAAAAAGTAAAATGGCCAAAAAAAACGCCCAAAAAGTGTAAAAAAACGCCAAAAAGGCAGAAAAAGCACCAAAAAAAGGTTGTAAAAGGGCCCAAAAAAAAGTGTAAAAAAAACGCCAAAAAAAGGTGACAAAAAAAAGTGTAAAACAGAAAAGCCCAAAAAGAGGTGTAAAAAGTGCCCAAAAAAATAGGGCGTAAAAAGTGCCAAAAATAAGGTGTAAAAGCTAAAATGGCATACAGCCAAAAAAAGTGTAAAAAAACGCCAAAAAAGGCAGAAAAAGCACCAAAAAAGGTTGTAAAATGGCCCAAAAAAAAAAGTGTAAAAAAGGTGTAAAAAGTGCCCAAAAAGTAAAAGGCAGAAAAAACGCCAAAAAAAAGTGTAAAAAGGCAGAAAAAACGCCAAAAAAAGGTGTAAAAAGCGCCAAAAAAAAGTGTAAAAAGGCGGAAAAAAGTGCCAAAAAAAGGTGGAAAATGGCTGGAAAAAGGTGTAAAAAAACGCCAAAAAAGGCAGAAAAAGCACCAAAAAAAGGTTGTAAAATGGCCCAAAAAAAAAAGTGTAAAAAAAACGCCAAAAAAAAGTGTAAAAAGGCAGAAAAAAAGAGTGTAAAAAGGCAGAAAAAAACGCCAAAAAGAGGTGTAAAAAGTCAAAAAAAGTGTAAAAAGGCGTAAAAAGTGCCAAAAGAAGGTGGAAAATGGCTGGAAAAAGCGCTAAAAAAAGGCAGAAAAAAGCCTTTACAGGGCCTTAAGAAGCCCTGTATGGTGAATGAGGGGAGTAAATATTGTGTTGACGTTGCCTGTGTGTCTCTCTGTGTGTGCAGTCTACACCCTGTTCGCCCTCTCGGAGTATCTGGTGGTTTTCTCCAACATGGCGTTCCACATGACGGCCTTCTGGGACTTTGGCAGCAAAGAGGTGATCGTGGCCACGCCGC
>NW_027595526.1:35000-40000 GCF_031162955.1 Sander vitreus | reverse complement strand
TTAGAAGCTCTTTCCCGGTGATGGCTGAGCGTTACTGAGCAGCCTCCAACTGAGCTTGAAGACGTAGATGTGACGTGAGCAACCTGTCTGAAAGTTGGAAGTCTTCTGGTAGCTGTGCCAAGAGAAATCTCAATCATTCCCAATCTAGCAGAGACGGAGAGCGTAGGTATATGTAAGGAGATAACATAGACACAGGCTCATTATTGATCACTAAAATGATAGTTAACATTAGTCATTACACTTAAACAGCTGATGGAAGTCCAAACTGCCTGAGAGCTTCTCCTGTACTATACGGTAACTCCTCTACTATGAGACAGGAAGTCTCGTGGTTATGACCCAATCGTTAGCCTATTGTTATAAAAACGTCTGCTACGGAGCCATAACGTGAGCTACAAGGTAATGGAGCCTTTTATACATTGTCGTGTTTCTTTAGAAATAAACAACGGACAAATAGAGTCTTTAAACGCTTCAGATGTAAAGGTATTCTCTGTCAAAGTGACGTCAGAATGAATGGGAGTCAATGGGATGCTAACGGGATGCTAACGGGAGGTGATGGCTTGGTAGCATCAACATGGCGCCATAGGAGCTACGTGGTCTGAGGAGAAGCTATCACGCCATACTTCCTGATGCTGAGACGACCACCATTCAACCCAAAAAGTCCTATAACCATTCCATGACTCCCACGCTGTTCAGTTGAGGTCAATTAAGCTAAAAAAAGCTGCATGATTCCCCTTTAATACGGTTAAAACCCCGAAATAACAGCAGCCGTGGTTACCAGCGGGGGAGACGTGTCCCCCCCGCGGAGACGTGATGGTTGATTGACGTTATCGGGGCTTTTTTTTCATCGCTGCTCGCTAAAGACAAAGCTAACGTAAACAGTTGAAATGATATCCAGTTACACTTTAGTAGATCATTAAATAAATTTAATTAATCATCATTTATATTAATATTTAAACAGATATTGTGATTGTGAACATGGACAGTTTATAACGCTTCAAACATCACAGAAACATTTCAGACTAACAGACGGAAACCTTAAAGGTGAAGCTGGAAGACTGTCTCTCTCTCTCTCTCTCTCTCTCTCTCTCTCTCTCTCTCTCTCTCTCTGTCTCTCTCTCTCTATCTCTGTCTCTCTCTCTCTCTCTCTCTCTCTCTCTCTCTCTCTCTCTCTCTCTCTCTCTCTCTCTCTCTGTCTCTCTCTCTGTCTCTCTCTCTGTCTCTCTCTCTGTCTCTCTCTCTCTCTCTCTGTCTCCCTCTCTCTCTCTGTCTCTCTCTCTCTCTGTCTCTGTTCTCCCTAAACATAATACGAAATGTATTTAGAAATAGAAAACGTTACACTTCATACGGTTTGTATGTATGTAAAATTCTAACCAAAACATTTTAACGTTTTAAAAAGCGACAAAAACGTTTTAAAAAAAACCCAAAATGTTGAAAAAAGCATTGAAAAATGTGTCGAAGACAGTGTTGATTTTCAGTTTGGACCTGAAGACAACAGGACGGTTAAACAAACATTTTCCAAACAGTCTCTCAGACAGAAACCCGCCTGCCAGCGTAGCGCTGGGCGTGTTGCGTTTGAGGCCCGTTCCTACAGCAGGACGCAGGGCTTCTTGACCACGGCGGGCGCCGGGTTGAGGAAGGCCTTCACGGCCTCGGCGAACACGTCCTTTATGCCGTCCTGGTTGAGCGCCGAGCACTCTAGGTAGCGCACGGCGTGGATGTGGCGGGCAAGCACGGCGCCCTGCTGGGGACTGACGGGGGTCTGGTTCTGCTCCTTCAGCTTCCTCTGGGTCTCGGCGTCGGCCCGCAGGTCGCTCTTAGTGCCCACGAGCAGGATGGGAACGCTGGGGCAGTGATGGGACACCTGCAGCCAGGAGGGGACGCACGGATAAAAGGTTAAACTCAACACACACACAGACACACACACAGACACACACACACATATACACATACAGACACACACACAGAGACACACACGCACAAAGACACACAGACACACACGCACAAAGACATATACACACACACAGAGACACGCACTCACACGCACAAAGAAACACATATACACAGACACACACACACACACGCACAAAGAAACACATATACACAGACACACACACACAAAGACATATACACACACACAGAGACACGCACTCACACGCACAAAGAAACACATATACACAGACACACACACACACACGCACAAAGAAACACACATCTACAGTGGTGTGAAAAAGTGTTTGCCCCCTTCCTCATTTCCTGTTCCTTTGCATGTTTGTCACACTTAAGTGTTTCGGAACATCAAACCAATTTAAACAAAAGTCAAGGACAACACAAGTAAACACAAAATGCAATTTGTAAATGAAGGTGTTTATTATTAAAGGAGAAAAAAAATCCAAACCATCATGGCCCTGTGTGAAAAAGTGATTGCCCCCTAAACCTAATAACTGGTTGGGCCACCCTTAGCAGCAACAACTGCAACCAAGCGTTTGCGATAACGTGCAATGAGGCTTTTACAGCGTCCTGGAGGAATTTTGGCCCACTCATCTTTGCAGAATTGTCCTAATTCAGTTACATTAGAGGGTTTTTCGAGCATGAACGGCCTTTTTAAGGTCATACCACAACATCTCAATAGGATTCAGGTCAGGACTTTGGCTAGGCCACTCCAAAGTCTTCATTTAGTTTTTTCTTCAGCCATTCGGTGGTGGACTTGCTGGTGTGTTTAGGATCATTGTCCTGCTGCAGAACCCAAGTTCGTTTCAGCTTGAGTACACGAACAGATGGTCGGACATTCTCCTTCAGGATCTCTTGGTAGACAGCAGAATTCATA
Source organism: Sander vitreus (assembly GCF_031162955.1). NCBI lineage: Eukaryota > Metazoa > Chordata > Actinopteri > Perciformes > Percidae > Sander > Sander vitreus. Next base: position 37,176 of record NW_027595526.1, on the reverse strand, counting down.
GTTCCTTTTATCACGGCAAGTCTTCCAGGTCCTGAAGCAGCAAAAACAGCCCCAGACCATCACACTACCACCACCATATTTTACAGTTGGTATAATGTTCTTTTTATGAAATGCAGTGTTCCTTCTACGCCAGATATACTTGGACACACACCTTCCAAAGAGTTCCACTTTTTGTCTCATCGGTCCACAGAATGTTGTCCCAAAAGTCTTGGGGATCATCAAGATGTGTTCTGGAGAAATTGAGACGAGCTTTGATGTTCTTTTTGCTCAGCAGTGGTTTTCTCCTTGGAACTCTGCCATGCAGGCCATTTTTTGCCCAGTCTTTTCCTGATGGTGGAGGCATGAACGCTGACCTTAACTGAGGCAAGTGAGGCCTGCAGTTCTTGGACGTTGTTGTGGGGTCTTTGTGACCTCTTGATGAGTCGTCGCTGCGCTCTTGGGGGTAATTTTGGGCGGCCGGCCACTCCTGGGAAGGTTCACCACTGTTCCATGTCTTCGCCATTTGTGGATAATGGCTCTCACTGTGGTTCGCTGGATTCCCAAAGCTTTGGAAATGGCTTTATAACCCTTTCCAGACTGATAGATCTCAATTACTTTCTTTCTCAATTGTTCCTGAATTTCTTTGGGTCTCGGCATGATGTGTAGCTTTTAAGGATCTTCTGGTGGACCTTACTGTGTCAAGCAGCTCCTATTTAAGTGATGCCTTGATTGTGAACAGGTGTGGCAATAATCAGGCCTGGGTGTGGCTAGAGAAATTGAACTCAGGTGTGGACAACCACAGTTATAGTATGTTTTAACAAGGGGGGCAATCACTTTTTCACACAGGGCCATGATGGTTTGGATTTTTTTTCTCCTTTAATAATAAACACCTTCATTTACAAATTGCATTTTGTGTTTACTTGTGTTGTCCTTGACTTTTGTTTAAATTGGTTTGATGTTCCGAAACACTTAAGTGTGACAAACATGCAAAGGAACAGGAAATGAGGAAGGGGGCAAACACTTTTTCACACCACTGTATACACACACACACAGAGAGACACACGCACAAAGACACACATATACACACAGACACACACACACAGAGACACACATATACACACACACAGACACACACGCACAAAGACACATGTACACATACACACACACACAGACAGACACACAGACACACACACACACATATTTTGAAAATAATTTGAGAAACACTCATAAAAAGTTGTAATTTCATAAATAAGTAATAATAACTCAATGATTTGATATATTTCCAAGCGGTAAGGAGCCGTTAAGTTGCTTGTGTTTCAGTGATTTTGTGTGTTGTCGTCAGACGTTGACCTCTGACCTCTGGGTGCCACTTGTGTTTGACGTTCTCGTAGGAGGCGGGGCTAGAGATGGAGAAGCAGATGATGAAGACGTTGGTCTGTGGGTAGGACAGCGTCCGCAGGCGGTCATACTCCTCCTGCCCCGCTGTGTCCCACAGGTTCAGACTGATGGTCCGGCCGTCCATAGTCACCTGAACGCACCACGCACACAGACACACACACACACAGACACACACACACAGACACACATACACAGACAGATACAGGAACAGACACACACACACAGACACACATACACACACACACACATACATACACACACATGCACAGACACACACACACACAGACATGCACAGACACACACACACACACACACACACACAGGAACAGACACACACACACACACACACACACACACAGGAACAGACACACACACACACACACACACATGCACACACACACACACACACACACACACAGGAACAGACACACACAGACACACACATGCACAGACACACACACACACGGGAACAGACAGACAGACACACACACACACACACACACATAGACACACACAGACACACACATATGCACAAACACACACACACAGGCACCATGCACACAGACACCACACACACACATGCACACACACAGGCACACACACAGACACACACACATGCACAGACACACACACACGTGCACACACACACACACACACACACACACACACACACACACACACACACACACACAGGAAAACACAAACACACACAAATATTTTGAAAATAATTTGAGGAAAAGTCATAAACAGTTGTGATTTGAGAAGATGAATAATGAGGTAATGATGACCTGGCTGCTGT
>NW_027595526.1:22500-30000 GCF_031162955.1 Sander vitreus | reverse complement strand
GTTTGCAGCTTTTCGACGATGTTCACGTGGCGTAATGACGTCACTTCATAACGTTCTCATGGCAGCAGGGAAACGGATGCTCTTGTGTGAAGTAAACGCAACATTTTCATCTTTCTGCTAAGATATTTGGGACTTTTTTGCAACGAAAATGCGGGGATTATGACATCATGCAAGCCCCGCATATTTTGCGCAGATATTTTTGCGCAATCTGCAAGTGCCCGAAATAAATATGCAGACTTTGGCTGATTATGCATTGAGTTATGAGATCACATGATCAGGTTTTTCTGGACGGACTGGTCGATGGAACATTGATGCCGAGATTCATCAATGCTGATTTTTGGGTGTCTTTCCTCCAGTTGTTAACATTCAGTCTGCAGACTGGATCAACAGTCAGACTGGATCAACAGTCTGCAGACTGGATCAACAGTCAGACTGGATCAACAGTCAGACTGGATCAACAGTCTGCAGACTGGATCAACAGTCAGACTGGATCAACAGTCAGACTGGATCAACAGTCTGCAGACTGGATCAACAGTCTGCAGACTGGATCAACAGTCTGACTGGATCAACAGTCTGCAGACTGGATCAACAGTCTCTGCTCCAACAGACTCAGCAACCTTTGACCAGCGCAGAGCTTCGTGTTCTGGTAACAGCTGTGCTTCAAGTAGCTTCATCGCTAAATCTTTTCTTCCATTTAGTCCAGTTATGATCTGACTGACTGACTGACTGACTGACTGACTGACTACCTGTCTGACTGACTGACTGACTGACTGACTACCTGACTGTCTGACTACCTGTCTGGCTGGCTGACTGTCTGACTGACTGACTGTCTGACTACCTGACTGTCTGACTACCTGTCTGGCTGACTGTCTGTCTGACTGACTGGCTGGCTGACTGAACGTGATGAGATGATTCTAGTTCTGCTGAACAATAAAACTCTCCAGATGTGGAAAGAGAAAGTAGCTCAGCCCAGACTCAGGGGACACTGACCCCCCCCTCTAAACCTGCCAGGGGCCGGATTTGGCCCGCTGTGTGTGTGTGTGTGTGTGTGTGTGTAAAGTGCGTGCACGGTGGGGGGCGTGGCCTGTAGCGCCCCCTACTGTCCGATCTGTTTAAGTTTGGTTGGACATGATGAATATGATGCAGAACTAGAATACAAAGTATCTCAAATTTAAAGGATAATATTGTTTCTTTCACCCTGGACTCTCTGTCTCCATGTTTCTGTGTCTGAGTGTCTGATGGAACAACAATCTCTGAAACTGGTCCAGTATTAAACCAGAACCAAGCTGTAATGTTACCCTACAGGACTAATGTTCAGCAGCAGTTAGTAACAAGCTGTAATGTTACCCTACAGGACTAATGTTCAGCAGCAGTTAGTAACAAGCTGTAATGTTACCCTACAGGACTAATGTTCAGCAGCAGTTAATGTCCACTAAAAGGTCTGTTTTTACCCACCAGACTCCATGTAAATAATCAGGACTTTTAGCGTGTATAGAGCCAGCATATCTCCACCAGACTCCATGTAAATAATCAGGACTTTTAGCGTGTATAGAGCCAGCATATCTCCACCAGACTCCATGTAAATAATCAGGACTTTTAGCGTGTATAGAGCCAGCATATCTCCACCAGACTCCATGTAAATAATCAGGACTTTTAGCGTGTATAGAGCCAGCATATCTCCACCAGACTCCATGTAAATAATCAGGACTTTTAGCGTGTATAGAGCCAGCATATCTCCACCAGACTCCATGTAAATAATCAGGACTTTTAGCGTGTATAGAGCCAGCATATTTCCACCAGACTCCATGTAAATAATCAGGACTTTTAGCGTGTATAGAGCCAGCATATCTCCACCAGACTCCATGTAAATAATCAGGACTTTTAGCGTGTATAGAGCCAGCATATTTCCACCAGACTCCATGTAAATAATCAGGACTTTTAGCTTGTATAGAGCCAGCATATCTCCACCAGACTCCATGTAAATAATCAGGACTTTTAGCGTGTATAGAGCCAGCATATCTCCACCAGACTCCATGTAAATAATCAGGACTTTTAGCGTGTATAGAGCCAGCATATCTCCACATGTAAATGGGTGAATTAAGGGTTTATTTCAACCAAACCAGAGTGGTGATTGTTGGAACAGTGGAAAGATGAACCAAGACGGCTTTTGGTAGTTTTATTTAGTTTCTGTCCACTTTGAATGAAGTGTGTTTTACGCTGATAAAAGTCCTGATTATTTACATGGAGTCTGGTGGAGTTTGGTGATGTGTTCATACAGTATTGCTTTTCATCGTGCAATCAACCTTTTACTTGTATTGGGGTATTTTTAGACTGTGGTATTTCTACTTTTACTTCAGTAAAATATCTCAGACCTTCTTCCTCTGCTGTGAAAAGTGAAACAGATGATATAGTGACCTGCGGAGTCACGGAGAGAAACGTTTGGCGTGTTGTAACGGCGTCCTGTTGTAACTCAGGCCGGCTGTTGAGGTTTCATGTTGAAATGAAGACGCAACTTCAGTCAAGAAAACGTTTTCAACTTCAAAAACTATACTATACTCCCCCCCTCTCTCTCCATCTCTCCATCTCTCTCCCCTCTCTCTCTCTCTGTCTCTCTCTCTGTCTCTGTCTCTCTCTCTCTCTCTCTGTCTCTCTCTCTCTCTCTCTCTCTGTCTCTCTCTCTCTCTCTGTCTCTGTCTCTCTCTCTCTCTCTGTCTCTCTCTCTCTCTCTGTCTCTCTCTCTCTCTCTCTCTCTCTCTCTCTCTCTCTGTCTCTCTCTCTGTCTCTCTCTCTCTGTGAACTGTGAGAGGAAGAAAGAAGAACAGAACACATTGAGAAAAAGAGGAAGAATAATCAACATCAGTAATGTGAACCGTGAAACACATGCTCATTGTGTAAAAGCAGCCTTCCTCTCAGCGTGGCAGAGAGATTTAGGTGTGAATTGTTTTAATACCAGTTAATCATTAGCATAAGTTATATATAAGTCAGAGGCTTGATGTATATATATGATATATGATATATAACTGCTACAGTATCAAACTCCACCAGACTCCATGTAAATAATCAGGACTTTTATCATCGTAAAACACACTTCATTCAAAGTGGACAGAAACTAAAAAAGCCGTCAAAAGCCGTCTTGGTTCATCTTTCCACTGTTCCAACAATCACCACTCTGGTTTGGTTGAAATAAACCCTTAATTCACCCATTTACATGTGGAGATATGCTGGCTCTATACACGCTAAAAGTCCTGATTATTTACATGGAGTCTGGTGGGTTTGGTGATGGTGACTTCGGGGCTGTTTCATGTTAAACTAAAAGGATCTTCCTCTTTAACTAAAAGGTCTATCTCTGTAGGGATCCTTTCATAATGTTGTCAGACACTTAGAATAATAATCTGAGTCTGTCAGCGGCAACAACAGAACATTTAGTGGACGCTAACTGATGCTGAACATCTGTCCTGTAGGATAACATTACAGCTCAGACACTCAGACACAAACAAAATTAAGAAGTTGTTCCCCTTTAACTGTCACTGGGTTTATTGTTGTGCACTAACTCATCACCAAGTCAAATTCCTTGTATGTGCAAACAGACTTGGTAATAAACTGATTCTGATTCTGGAAGAAAATGAGATTAACAGAAATATCAGTAACAGTAACTGCCGTCATTTACACGCATCCCATTCATTGTCTCTGTGAGCATCCGGGCAATGCATTCTGGGCGTATCGCGGGGACTTTACAGAGATGAGGAACTGAGTTTCCTGCTATGCATTTGCATAAAGAATCCAGGCTACTTTATGCAAATCAGGGGCATCCAGCTCAACTCGCTGGCTTTGGAAAACTCCTGAAAGGCTTTTAAAGGGACCGTTGTCGATCTAAAAATGATTCAGATTCAGCAGATGCAGATTATTTCTCACGTTATATGAAGTATGAAGAGAGACAACAGTAGAGAGTAGTATGTAGAGACAACAGTAGAGAGTAGTATGTAGAGAGACAATAGTAGAGAGTAGTATGTAGAGAGACAGCAGTAGAGAGTAGTATGTAGAGAGACAACAGTAAAGAGTAGTATGTAGAGACAACAGTAGAGAGTAGTATGTAGAGACAACAGTAGAGAGTAGTATGTAGAGGGACAGCAGTAGAGAGTAGTATGTAGAGAAACAACGGTAAAGAGTAGTATGTAGAGAGACAATAGTAGAGAGTAGTATGTAGAGAGACAACAGTAGAGAGTAGTATGTAGAGAGACAACAGTAGAGAGTAGTATGTAGAGAGACAACAGTAGAGAGTAGTATGTAGAGAGACAACAGTAGAGAGTAGTATGTAGAGAGACAACGGTAGAGAGTAGTATGTAGAGAGACAGCAGTAGAGAGTAGTATGTAGAGAGACAACGGTAAAGAGTAGTATGTAGAGAGACAACAGTAGAGAGTAGTATGTAGAGACAACAACAGAGAGTAGTATGTAGAGAGACAACAGTAGAGAGTAGTATGTAGAGAGACGGTAGTAGAGAGTAGTATGTAGAGGGACAACATGCAATCAACCAATCAGAGATCATCTCCCATTCCCTTTAAAAGCCAGGCGCGTTTGTACATTGGCTCATTGCTGTTATGATGGAGGATTTGCTGAGCAGGAAGGAGAGATTTTCAGGAGAAGAAACTGATTTGCTCGTGCATGAAGTGAAAGCACGCGAGCACATCATATAATATTTTTATTTGTGGTGGTCTTCTGCGTGTGTGTGTGTGTGTGTGTGTGTGTGTGTGTGTGTGTGTGTGTGTGTGCTGCTGTGCGTCCCTGTGTGTGTAACAAGCATAGTGTGCACGTGCTGTGCACGAGCCTAGGAGCATTTTACTAATGCTCTGTTAAAATAACAATGAAATGCTGCGTTATTGACTTTAGACCAGGTTTTTGTTGGTCAATGGTGCCATCACTTCCCACTGCCTCAAGATAGCAATACGCCCAGAATGCACCTGAACACACCTCCCTGTAAGACCAGTACGCCCAGAATGCACCTGAACACACCTCCCTGTAAGACCAGTACGCCCAGAATGCACCTGAACACACCTCCCTGTAAGACCAGTACGCCCAGAATGTACCTGAACACACCTCCCTGTAAGACCAGCACGCCCAGAATGCACCTGAACACACCTCCCTGTAAGACCAGTACGCCCAGAATGTACCTGAACACACCTCCCTGTAAGACCAGCACGCCCAGAATGCACCTGAACACACCTCCCTGTAAGACCAGTACGCCCAGAATGCACCTGAACACACCTCCCTGTAAGACAATGGGCCACAGATGGGTGCAGGTGCATTTGCTATTTAAATGACTGGACAGGAAACTGACAACTGGGTCGGTCTTAATCTAGCAAAGACACTTGGGTCGGGCTTTGCGCTGCGCCGGGTGCAAAATAGGGTCATGTCTTCTTCAGTGACACTGACGCCACTTGTCTTCTCCGTGGTTTTACTGGTTTTGTACCTCAGTGTTTCAGGAACTAACGAACAGCTTTGGTTTTGTCTCGTCAGCTGTGTTTATTTCACATTAAGCTGGTTAAGGAAGAGTCTCCTGACCCGCAGAGGAACCGAGTCATCCTGCAGCTGAAGATTGGAGCTCTGAGGTTTACACAATATTTTTTTACGTCTTGTAGACTTTTTCTATCTTTCAATAATCTGGTAATACCCATGTGGGAGAAGAGACACCTGCTCCGCAAAATGACTAACAGCAAACAGCAGGTTGTGGTATTCTTAAGGACAAAAATAGGTAATTACATGCACAACTTCAACCAGGTGGTGGACAAAATACAAAAATAAAACCAGGACAGAAACACTGGAGACAACTGGACCAAACTGAGGTTGAAACACCAATAAATATTGTGCTAAACCAGGACTAAGACAGCAGAGAATACATGACTAAAGCCAGAGAATATTGGGCCAAACCGAGACAGAAGTACTGGGGATAAAACACTGGATAATACTGGACCAAACTGGTGCTTAAAAACTAGAGAAAATGGGATCAAATTGAGGTTAAAACACTAGAGAATATCGGGCCAAAAAGAGCTACAAAGACGGAGAATATTGGGCCAAACTGAGACATTAAGCTGATGCTTTTATCCAAAGTGACTTACAATTACTATATATATGTCAGAGTTTGCGCGCCTCTGGAGCAACTATGGGTTTAAGTGTCTTGCTCAGGGACACGTTGGTTGATGTATCGCAGTGGGAATCAAACCCAGGTCTCCCACACCAAAGGTATGTGTTATATCCACTGCTCCATCACCACCAGACACCGCCCCAGACAGAAGTACTGCGGCTAAAACACTACAAAACATGGGCATTAACAGTACAGAATATTTGATTAAACTGGGGTTACAATACTGGAAATAATACTGGACAAAAATGGAGCTAAAATACCAAAGAACACTGGACCAAACTAGGCTACAACACCAAGACATATTGTGCTAAACCGAGACAGAAGTACTGGTGATAAAACATTAGAGAATATTGGATCAAACCAGGACGAAGATAGCAGAGAATACTGGGCCAAAAAAGCTACTAAACCAGACAATATTGGGCCAAACCGAGACAGAAGTACTGGGGATAAAACACTGGATAATACTGGGCCAAACCGGGGCTAAACACTGCTGAAAAACGGACAAAACAAGGGCTTAAACACCACAGAATACTGGACCAAACCGGGGATAAACACTGAATATTTGCCCGAACCAGGGCTTAAAAACAGACAGCTGTAAAGTTCATGATAGCATGCTAGCACGGTTAGTGATACATACCAAACATTACAGAGTTATAAGGTGGCTCAGGTCAGACAATCAGACATGTTGGAAACAAACCTGCAGTGTACAGAGATACAGCATTTCCCCCTCACCGTAACAAACAGCCAGACGGCCCCGGTCAAAGAGGAACTGCTCTGTGTTGAAACTGAAACAGGAAGGGCTTGTCCGTCGCTCTGTTCATCCAGCAGAGCGTGTGAAGGAAAAGTGTTTACTGAGACAGTCTGACCCGTAGTTTATCTCAAGACACTTAACACATGAATACCAGAGCCACACAAATACTGGTTTGTGATTGGCTGGCAGGTTTCTGTCGTATGAGGACCGAAAACATAGTTCTGGTTTTAAACTCCAGTCAATATTGGACCAAACCAAAGCTAAAACAACCACCAATGTTAGAAAAATACCAACAAATATCCAACCAAACCCAGACTAAAATACCAAAGAATATGGGACCAAACCCAGACTAAAATACCAAAGAATATGGGACCAAACTCAGACTAAAATACCAAAGAAACAAGCACCTTGTTCAATTGTATTTGTCTGTTCTGTATGTTCAAAAATATAAAACAATAAAAAGCTTATTTAAAAAAAAAAGGAGCACAAAATGGCGAAAACAACCACTGGATAGGAAAAGGGTATTTTACAATAACTTTGAATGCACCTCGAGGCTGGCGAGGCGAAGCTGAGTCTGAGTTTTTCAGACAGCGGCAGCTACAGTCTGGTGTT
>NW_027595526.1:0-2500 GCF_031162955.1 Sander vitreus | reverse complement strand
AATACTGTATCTGAAGTCTCTTTCTATAGACCTTAGAGGTCCCCCAATACTGTATCTGAAGTCTCTTTTACTATAGACCTTAGTGGTCCCCTAATACTGTATCTGAAGTCTCTTTCCCCAAATTCAGCCTTAGTGCAGAATTACAGCACACTAGAGCACAGTCACACACACACACACAGAGACACACACACACACACACGACACACAGACACACAGAGACACACACACACACACACACACACACAGACACACACACACACACACACACGACACACACACAGACACACACACACACACACAGACACACAGACACACACACAGAGACACACACACACACACACACACACACACACACACACACACACACAGACACACACACACACAGACACACACACACACACAGACACAGACACACACACACACACACAGACACACACACGTTCACACACACACACACACACACACACACACACACACACACACACACTAAGGTGGAGCAGTATGTCCTGTATGTCTCTTACCAGCTAATGTATTTCTAGATGCAGCATGAATATGGAGCGTCTACCTCAGTTCATGCTAACGTAAATGTTAAATGTGAAGCCAAAAGGAATCCTCTGAATAGATGGTGGAGGTAAATATTCATGAAAAAGGACGAGTTTGGGAAACGGGCAACACAGATTTAGATAATGAACAACTAGACACGTTACACACTGGGGCTTTAACGACGTGTTTAAAGCGCCACCGTTACCTTCTCTGGTTCAGATATGAGGACGGATTAACGTAACCCAACTGGGACTGAAAAGACTCCTTCTGTCAATGTTTGTTAGATGGGTGGAGACGACACACACACGCCGCTGCTGTTACTGTCAGCCGTGCCGATCAGACAAAGTATGAACTCATGACGAGCTGCTGAAACCACTCTCCTGATCTCAGAAACCAATAGAAAACAGACAGAATTACATTTAATCAACCTCCAAACTGTGAGTGAGCTGCAGACACCGGGAGGAAATAACTCATCAGAGTGTGTCTCTGTGTGTGGAAGCTTTCTGTCTGAAGTCCTTATATGGTCAAATATAGCCGGCAGCTCAGTCTGCACACACACACACATACACACACACACACACACACACCACACGTTCACACACACACACACACACACACACTCACGTTCACACGTTCACACACTTGGCACAGAAACACCAAGTGTGCCAAATGCCAAGTGTGTGAACGTGTGATGTCTGGGTGTGTGTGTGTGTGTGTGTGTGTGTGTGTGTGTGTGTGTGCGTGTGTGTGTGTGTGTGTGTGTGTCTATGTGTGTGTGTGTGTGTGTGTGTGTGTGTGTGCGTGTTGTAACATGTTTCACAGCTCTACTGTTTTTTATTCTTCTTTCCTCCAACTACTACACATTCAGTACTCCTGCTACCAAAAACCTTTTATCACTTTTTCGACACTATACTATGACTTTTTAGGACTTTTTAGGACTTTTTCGACATACTATACTATGACTTTTTTGGACTTTTTCAACATACTATACTATGACTTTTTAGCACTTTTTCGACATACTATACTATGACTTTTTTGGACTTTTTCAACATACTATACTATGACTTTTTTGGACTTTTTTGACATATTATATTATGACTTTTTTGGACTTTTTCGACATACTATACTATGACTTTTTTGGACTTTTTCAACATACTATACTATGACTTTTTTGGACTTTTTCGACATACTATACTATGACTTTTTTGGACTTTTTCGGACTTTTTTGACATACTATACTATGACTTTTTAGGACTTTTTAGGACTTTTTCGACATACTATATTATGACTTTTTAGGACTTTTTCGACATACTATACTATGACTTTTTTGGACTTTTTACGACATACTATACTATGACTTTTTAGGACTTTTTCGACATACTATACTATGACTTTTTTGGACTTTTTTGACATATACTATGACTTTTTATCACTTTTTTGACACTATACTATGACTTTTTTGGACTTTTTCGACATACTATACTATGACTTTTTAGGACTTTTTACGACATACTATACTATGACTTTTTTGGACTTTTTCGACACTATACTATAACTTTTTTGGACTTTTTTCGACATACTATACTATGACTTTTTTGGACTTTTTCAACATACTATACTATGACTTTTTTGGACTTTTTCAACATATTATATTATGACTTTTTATCACTTTTTTGACACTATACTATGACTTTTTTGGACTTTTTACAACATACTATACTATGACTTTTTTGGACTTTTTACGACATACTATACTATGACTTTTTAGGACTTTTTCCGACATACTATACTATGACTTTTTAGGACTTTTTCGACATATTATACTATGACTTTTTAGCACTTTTTTGACATACTATACTATGACTTTTTAGGACTTTTTCAACATACTATACTATGACTTTTTAGGACTTTTTCGACATACTATACTATGACTTTTCATCTTGCAGCCTACTATCTC
>NW_027595525.1:70000-71945 GCF_031162955.1 Sander vitreus | reverse complement strand
CAGTCTCCTACCTCTGCACTTGTATAAGCAAGCACTCTACCATTGAGGCTAATTCCCTGTTATAAGCGACCTGGATTAAAAAAGTCATAAAAAGTGATAATTATGGTAATATTAGAAAAAGTAGGGCAAGTCATAAAAAGTGATAATTTGAATTTTGGTTGTAAAGCAACAAGAAACAAACACAAGTCAGAAACAGGGAAGACTCTGTAGTTCTCTGGAGGTAATGGGCATCGATCACCACCTCTCACATGCTAAGCAAGCGCTCTACCATTTGAGCTAATTCCCCTGTTATAAACATTGATTAAAAGTCATAAAAAGTGATAGTATAGCATGTCGAAAAAAGTCGACAGAAGTCATAAAAAAAGTGATAATTTGAAATTTTGGTTGTAAAGCAACAAGAAACAAACACAAGTCAGAAACAGGGAAGACTCTGTAGTTCTCTGGAGAATGTGGGCATCGATCCCACTACCTCTCACATGCTAGCGACATACTATACTATGACTTCTTAAATAACTTTTTTCGACAAACTATACTATGAATTTTTTCGACATGCTATTCTATGACTTTTTATGACTTTTAATCCATGTTTATTATAGGGGAATTATCTCAAATCGTAGAGCGCTTGCTGCACAAAAGAAGTTCTCATCATTCTCAGCACCCGGTTGTCACATGAGTATCTAAGGAAAAAAGAGTGTAATGTCTAAAAAATAACACAAAAAACACAAATAAATGCACCTAATAATTGACATCCATTATGAATTACCTGTATGTTAGCAAAGCTGGAAACTGGCTGCGGTGGCCCATATCCAGCTGTGCTAAGATGTCCTCGGACCAAGAAGGATACTTTTTTGAGCAGCGTTTGCACTCCAGGTACTCAGTGGCAAGGTCATACCACCCGTCAATGTCCAGCACCTTGCGCACTGTTCGGTACAGTCCTGCTGCTTTTAGTCGGTGCTTGCTACAGGCTGGACGAACACAGACAAGAGGAAACAGCCACATCTTATGGGGCATCCATAAGAACAGCGGCCTACAGAAGAAGTGGTCAGGTGAGGCGGGAGCCTGGGTGTGAATGAGGAGGGGCTGAGGAGGATGCCACCAAAGTTTCAGCTGGGCAGCTCTGGCTTGCCGGTTCGTGCGTTGGCCTTGAATAATGTGTGACAAATCCACTCCTGCTGGGAAGGTGGAAGCTGATCCTTCCAGTGACTGGGAAGCTCAGCTGGTGGCTGATGAACAACTGGTATCGCTACCGGATGGGGATCAGCACAGGCCTCTAGATGCTCAGTGGTTGGAAGAGGTAATGAAGTAGAAATGAAGCAAACAGGCAGCAAAACAATATTGACTGTTGCATTTGATAGTAATATGCCATAAAAGCAGCTCACAAACAGGCACAGTGCAGAAATACTACAGAAAGACACAGCAAAGAAATACTACAAGGGTTAAGAAGCAAAGAACCCAGTGTACACTTTTTTTGAAAAAGTGCACTCAAAGAATGCATTCCAGTTAATGTGATATAATTCTGTATTGTGAAGAAAAATATATCTAAAATGTAGACATTTTCCCCAAAATAATATTTCTTAGTGTTGTCACTAAACATTTTCTCAATATTTGCATTTGTGTCATATGCCATACCTGTATTTAGCTGTGCTTCACATTGCGATAAAGCAGATACCAGTTCCTCATCATCATCCTCAGCAGTCCCTGGAGAACAAATGTTAAAACTATTAGGCTTACTGTTAATACACAGAGACAAATGTATGCAAGATGGTGCATACTTACCCGTAAGGAAAAGCTGCCGTTGGGCCAAGTGTTCGGTCGGGGGTTTTGCATCCTGAGTGGTGCTGGAGCTGGAAAAAAGTGGACAAGTCTGTGTAGTCAGGTAAAATGGTAAGTCAGTAAGGCTGTAGGGGACATTCAAAATTCTCACTCCTACTCACAGTGTTTAACT
>NW_027595525.1:20000-65000 GCF_031162955.1 Sander vitreus | reverse complement strand
TGTACGTCCTGTAGGTGGTCTATGTCTCCTGTACGTCCTGTAGGTGGTCTTGGTGTCCTGTGCGTCCTGTAGGTGGTCTATGTCTCCTGTACGTCCTGTAGGTGGTCTTTGTCTCCTGTACGTCCTGTAGGTGGTCTTTGTCTCCTGTACGTCCTGTAGGTGGTCTTGGTGTCCTGTGCGTCCTGTAGGTGGTCTATGTCTCCTGTACGTTCTGTATGTGGTCTATGTCTCCTGTATGTCCTGTAGGTGGTCTTGGTGTCCCGTACGTCCTGTAGGTGTTCTATGTCTCCTGTACGTCCTGTAGGTGGTCTATGTCTCCTGTACGTCCTGTAGGTGGTCTTTGTCTCCTGTACGTCCTGTAGGTGGTCTTTGTCTGGTCTGTCCGTGGTTAAAAATGTCAGAAATAAAAAGCAGAAAGGTTGTAAAAATGGGTCAACAATTGTGACTAAAGGTGACAAAAAAAGATTGAAAAGCAACAAAAAGTAAAAAAAAAAAAAAAATGACTGAAGGTAAACTGAACAGAACATGTGACGTTTATGTCACTTTCTTCAATGTTTGTGTCTTTTTTCGGCCAGCTCTACGTGGTGTTGTGTTGGTTCTGCCGTAGCGTTGTTCTCCACACATAAAGTCGACACGAACAACTTCATTTGTCACTTTTTTTTTTTTTTACATTTCTTTTGCTTTTTTAAATGTTTTTGCCACTTTTCCACTGTTGTGTTGCTGTTTTCAAATTTTTGTCAGACATAAAGATCCACGGTGTCTCTGAGCTCCGGTCTGATTGTTCCTGTGTCTCGGCTCTCGGTCCCTTTAAGGTTTGGTGGGTCTACGGTGTCTCTGAGCTCTGGTGGGTCTACGGTGTCTCTGAGCTCTGGTGGGTCTACGGTGTCTCTGAGCTCCGGTCTGATTGTTCCTGTGTCTTGGCTCTCGGTCCCTTTATGGTTTGGTGGGTCCACCGTAACTCTGAGCCCAGAGTCCACAGTGTCTCTGAGCTCTGGTGGGTCTACGGTGTCTCTGAGCTCTGGTGGGTCTATGGGGTCTCTGAGCTCTGGTGGATCTACGGTGTCTCTGAGCTCTGGTGGGTCTACGGGGTCTCTGAGCTCTGGTGGGTCTACGGTGTCTCTGAGCTCTGGTGGGTCTACGGGGTCTCTGAGCTCTGGTGGGTCTACGGTGTCTCTGAGCTCTGGTGGGTCTATGGGGTCTCTGAGCTCTGGTGGGTCTACGGTGTCTCTGAGCCCCCGTGGATCCACGGTGTCGCTGAGCCCCCGTAGGTTCATGGTGTCTCTGATCCAGGACAGGAAGTTGCCAAGGCGGGTATAAACCCCGAACTTGCCGACAGCGGCACACTTCTCCCCCCAGCTGACCACGCCAGTCAGGAACCAGGTTCCTCGGTAGTTGACCAGGAACGGACCACCGCTGTCTCCGCTGCAGGCGTCCTGAGAGACAGACAGGTACCCAGCACAGAACATGTTGTCTGTTATCACCTGCAGACAGACAGGTTAGAGACAGACAGGTTAGAGACAGACAGGTACCCGGCACAGAACATGTTGTCTGTTATCACCTGCAGACAGACAGGTTAGAGACAGACAGGTTAGAGAGACAGACAGGTACCCAGCACAGAACATGTTGTCTGTTATCACCTGCAGACAGACAGGTTAGAGAGACAGAGAGACAGACAGGTTAGAGAGACAGAGAGACAGACAGGTTAGAGAGACAGACAGACAGGTTAGAGAGACAGGTTAGAGAGAGACAGACCGACAGGTTAGAGAGACAGACAGACAGACAGACAGGTTAGAGACAGACAGACAGACAGACAGGTTAGAGAGACAGGTTCGAGAGACATACAGACAGACAGGTTAGAGAGACAGACAGACAGAGAGACAGACAGGTTAGAGAGACAGACAGACAGGTAAGAGAGACAGACAGACCTATAAATTTGGTATAAATTGAATGGAGTTTGGTGTATAAATGAATCTCCTGCTTGAACTGAAACACCTCTTTGTGTCTCTGATCTAATCTTTATAATGTAGATGTGCTCACCTGTTCAGTAGAAGCAATGCATTCTGGGTAGCTGACAACAGGAAGCGTCACCTTCCTGAGGAAGCGGGAGGACCGACCCAGGTGTTGCGTGAGCCCCCAGCCCATCACCACGCCACGGTTTCCCGCCTGAAAACACCACATCAAAACTCAAAGCTTTCCTTAGATATAATGATTGTAGATCTAACATCATATCAAACCTGCTCGGAAATATTTCAAAGAAAAAAACTAAAAGAAAGCAGAGAAGTGATGCAGCTTTCAAACTAAAAGCTTCTCTTCTACAAGCCACTGCAGTGATGTACAGCAATCAGTTCAGTAGTCGCTTATATGTCAAATGTAAGGGGGCTGTAATGACTTTGTTACACGTTACATACTGGCAGCACAGTTGCCTGATGGTATGCATTGATGTGTGTGTGTGTTTGTGTGTGTTTGTGTGTGTTTGTGTGTGTGTGTGTGTGTGTGTGTGTGTGTGTGTGTGTGTGTGTGTGTGTGTGTGTGTGTGTGTGTGTGTGTGTGTGTGTATGTGTGTGTGTGTGTGTGTGTGTGTGTGTGTGTGTGTGTGTGTGTGTGTGTCTCTGTGTGTGTGATGGACCCACCAATGCACAACTCTCAGGTAAGTGAAATCCAACAGGTTTATTGGAGCACCGTGGCTCACAGGCAACGGTATCCAGATAAACAGGCGGTAATAAACACACAAGGACAGGGCAGATAACGAGACACAAGGGAGTGCAGACAATGGTCGTTTACGTAACCGCATACTATACTAGCATCACGTACTGATTTGGCCAAAATGTAGCACGTAGTATGCAAATAAAAGTAAAATCTCCATTACGCCTCAGACCAGTCTATCTCGTCTACTGTATCCCACAATGCAAAGTGCCGCAAAAATCACAACTGCAGATACCGTTGTGGAAAACAACTGGAAACTTTGTACATTGTTGGTCTGCTATGTCGTCACTGTGAGAAATCAACTATGTAGAGCTCAAATATGGACCATTTCATGAAAATGTATGGCTAACTGCAAAAACACACACTCACACACACACACACACACACACACACACACACACACACTCACACACACACACACACACACACACACATGGCAATAAAGTACTGAATCTTGCAAAATACTGTAAAAGTTCTGTAACAAAATATTACTGTAAAATAACGGTAGACTACTGTAAAGTAACGGACAGTGCAATACTGTAAATGGCTTCACAGTAACTTACTGGCAGCACAGATGCCAGTAAGTTACTGTAAAACAGCTAGGAAAGGTCAGTGTATAAGGAAAGAGTCCAGTTACCTGCAGCAGGTAAGTGGAGAGGTGTGGGTCAGGCAGGCAGGCAGGGATGGCAGTGTTGCCCAGGGCAACAGGGTGGGCCAGGTACAGCAGAGCGATGTCGCTGTCGAAGGTGAAGGAGTGGAAGTGAGGATGGACGAAAACCTTCTGGACTTTAATCCGCTGCTCACCTGGATCAGGACGATACTTATCATAATCACCTGCACACTCACACACACACACACACACACACACACACACACACACACAGAAAGTAAAAAAACTGCTGTGATAACCAAATCCACCAGACTCCATGCAAATAATCAGTACTTTTATCATTGTAAAACACATTTCATTCAAAGTGGACAGAAACTAAATAAAAATATCAAAAGCCATCTTGGTTCATCTTTCCACTGTTCCAACAATCACCACTCTGGTTTGGTTGAAATAAACCCTTAATTCATCCATTTACATGTGGAGATATGCTGGCTCTATACACGCTAAAAGTCCTGATTATTTACATGGAGTCTGGTGGAGATATGCTGGCTCTATACACGCTAAAAGTCCTGATTATTTACATGGAGTCTGGTGGAGATATGCTGGCTCTATACACGCTAAAAGTCCTGATTATTTACATGGAGTCTGGTGGAGATATGCTGGCTCTATACACGCTAAAAGTACTGATTATTTACATGGAGTCTGGTCGGTTTTGTGATGGTGATTTCGGGGCTGTTTCATGTTAAACAAAAAGGATCTTACTGTTTAATATGAAAGTACACACCTATAGTCACATGATCTATAGTCTCCTCGAGGCAGTGAGCAGCAGAGATGACCCAGCGATCGGAAACCAGAGTTCCTCCACAGAAACCATAACCATCAGACCTGCGTAGCAGAACCTGAACACACAAACACACACACACATACACACTTTTTTTTTTTAACAGTTTTTCGACATTTTAACAACGTTTTTGATGTTTTATTCCAAGGTTTTGGTTAACATTCTTGCAGCTTTTTTCAACCTTTTTTTCCGCATGTCAGAATCAGAATCAGAAAAGCTTTATTGCCAAGTACATTTTTTACACATACAAGGAATTTGTTTTAGTGTTGTAGGTGCACGTCACACATTCTCTAAAATAAGTTAAACAAGCAGGTTAACCAGAACAAACAATATAAGTATAAATATATGGAGAGAGTCAGGGTGGGTTCCGGGCCTTGTTGATAAGTCTAGTAGCAGAGGGGAAAAAACTGTCCTTGTGACGTTAGGTTTTGGTCCTGATGGACCTCAGCCTCCTGCCAGAGGGGAGTGTCTCAAAGAGTTTGTTGCCGGGGTGTTGATGGTCTGTGAGTCGGAGAAGTCTTTCCCCAGCTTCACATGCTGCTTCCTGTCAGACAGGAAGTCAGTGATCCACCTGCAGGTGGAGTCAGACACGCCTAGCTGGGAGAGTTTCTCCTGAAGCAGAGCGGGGATGATGGTGTTAAAGGCAGAGCTGAAGTCCACAAACAGGATCCTGGCGTAGGTTCCTGCGGAGTCCAGGTGCCGGAGGATGTAGTGGAGGGCCAGGTTGACTGCATCGTCTACAGACCTATTGGCTCTGTAGGCAAACTGCAGGGGGTCCAGGAGGGGGTCCAGGAGGGGGTCCAGGAGGGGGTCGGTGATGGCTTTGAGGTGAGAAAGCACAAGGCGTTCAAAGGACTTCATAACCACAGAGGTCAGGGCGACGGGTCTGAAGTCATTAAGTCCTGTTGGTGGGGAGGTGTTGAAAATGTCTGTGAACACTGGAGACAGCTGGTTAGCGCAGTGCTTCAAGCTAGATGGGGAGACAGCATCTGGTCCAGCAGCTTTCCTGGGGTTCTGTCTCCTGAACAGTCTGTTGACGTCTTCCTCATTGATGGAGAGAGTCGTCACTGAGGTATTGGGGAGGTGGAGGGGGGGACCTTTAAGGTGGGGGAGGTGGAGGTGATGCACTGTAGCTGGAGCTGTTGGGAGGTGTCACGGGGGTTGGTGTCAGGGAAGACCCATTGTCAATCAAAGCAACAGTAGAACTCATTAAGGTCGTTGGCTAGGCGTCGGTCGTCGGTGGAGTGGGAGACTTTGGGCTTGAAGCTGGTGATCTGTTTGAGCCCTCTCCAGACAGAAGCAGAGTCGTTCGCTGAGAACTGGTTTTGGAGTTTCTCAGACTAGTACCGTTGTTTAGCCTCTTTCACCGCCTCGCCAAACTTGTACTTTGCTTCTTTAAGTCCGTCTTTGTCCCCACTCCTGAACGCGTCTGCCTTATCCAACCATAACCTTCTGAGTTTGGCTGTGAACCAGGGTTTGTCATTGTTGTAACTCACCCTGGTGCTTGATGGAACACAGCAGTCCTCACAGAAGCTGATGTATGACGTCACAGCCTCTGTGTACTCATCCAGACTGTTGGTTGCAGTCCTGAACACATCAGTGGAGTCCAAACACAACTGGAGATCCTGCGGCGGGATGTCAACACCGACCAGAATGAATAAATGGAACTCACGGGGTGAATAAAAAGGCTTACAGTTTATGATGAAATATTCCAGGTCAGGAGAACAATGCTGCTGGATCAAGTTGTTGCACCAGCCGCTGTTGATGTAGAAACAGATTCCTCCACCTTTAGTTTTGCCGGAGAGGTCCGTGTCTCTGTCCGCTCTGTAGAGCTGGAAGCCTGCCAGCTGCAGCGCAGAGTCCGGTATTAATCCACAGAGCCACGTCTCTGTGAAGCACAAAACAGCAGATGAAGAAAAGTTCCTGTTTCCCCCCAACAGCAGTTGTAATTCTTCCAGTTTGTTGGGCAGTGAACGCACATTAGAGAGAAATATGCCCGGTAACGTTGTGCGTAATCCTCGCTGGCGGAGACGCACCAGCGCACCAGCCCATTTCCCTCTCCTCCGACGTTTCACTGCGTGAGCAAAGGTGAGCGCACCTTTGACTAGAATGTCCAAAATTTCCAGTGTAGGGAGAAGAAAAGTAGGAAATAAATCCTCTGGCGTTGTTCCCCTGATGTTCAAGAGCTCTTCGCTGGAGAAAGAGATCCGCGTACCATCGCAAAAAACAAAGTTAAAACACAAAACAAAACAAAACATTGCACACAGACACACCGAGTCGACCGTCTGCGGCGCCATCTAAGATCTTAGATGTTCATGCTTTGCTACTGTCATAACTACTACGGCCACTAGAGGGCTCCGTAATAACTATTACGGCCACTAGAGGGCTCAGTAATAACTACTACGGCCACTAGAGGGCTCAGTAATAACTACTACGGCCACTAGAGGGCTCCGTAATAACTACTACGGCCACCAGAGGGCTCAGTAATAACTACTACGGCCACTAGAGGGCTCCGTAATAACTACTACGGCCACTAGAGGCCTCAGTAATAACTACTACGGCCACCAGAGGCCTCAGTAATAACTACTACGGCCACCAGAGGGCTCCGTAATAACTACTACGGCCACTAGAGGGCTCAGTAATAACTACTACGGCCACTAGAGGGCTCAGTAATAACCATGCCATTAGAAACCTAAAGGTCAGAATGACGCTGGAGCGGGGAGGACAGGGAGTTTTTTCAGGGACGAAAGTCTCTTAAATTTGTGTAAAATGTCTCCTCACCTGCCAGGGACTCCCCCCTGGTTTATCCAAGACCCCCCCCACGATACGAGTCATCCCCACCGTCTCGTTGTCGCTCCGTCCCGACGTTTGATTCGCTGCCGGCTCGTCCTCTGTCTCCGTTGCGTTCTGCAGGATGGCCGCCCAGCCGTTGGTGCTGCTGGCGTCCAACATGGCGTCCGTCTCTCGGTCAGAGCGACTTCGGTACGATGACAGATCTGACTGCTGACGGCCGCAGGGGAACGCCGCTGAATAGGAAGAGGAAAGATTTAGACCTTCAGACTCAAAACAACAGCATGGTAGTCAAAACTAAATATAAAGTAACTAAGTAAATAAGTAGGTAAGTAAATAAGTAACTAAATAAGTAAATAAGTAAATAAGAAAGTAAGTAGGTAAGTAAGTAAATAAGTAGTTAAATAAATAAGTGAGTAACTAAGTAACAACATAAGCAAGGTACTTCATTGTCACATACATGTAGCGAAATTCATTCTCTGCATTTAACCCATCCCTCAAGGGAGCAGTGGGCAGCCAATCACAGGACCCTGGGACCAACTCCAGATCTGAGCCAGTGCCTTGCTCAAGGGCACTGACTGGAAAACCTAGTACATGTTTTTTGATGGTGGGGGAAACCGGAGCACCCAGAGAAAACCCACGCAAACACAGAGAGAACATACAAACTCCACACAGAAAGGCCTGAGATTAGAACCCAGAACCTTCTTGCTGTGAGGCCACAGTGCTAACCATTGGGCCACATGCTGCCCAGGTAAAGTAAGTAGGTAAGTTAATAAGTGAGTAAGTGATAAATAAGTAAGGGGCAGTATGTTTCCAAATGTCTCCGTTTTAGAGGCTTTGAGTGTTACCAGTTGGGGAGCAGCTGCGTCCATCGGGGTCCAGTTTGAATCCGTCAGCGCAGCCACACTGAACTCCAGCGCCCCCTGGCAGGTCGGAGCAGTACTGCATACAGCCGCCGTTTTTGTAGTTACACTCCAACACCTCTGCAAACAACCAACAGCATCCATTCGTTAGGCTGGAGCATCTGGGTACTTCGCTAAACGTCAAGGCGCACCCCCTTTTGGGGGGATAGAAAACAGAAGATCCCATAGAAGTCCATGAAATTTGATGTACCTGAGTCGCAGGTCTGTAATTGGTTGTCTACCTGAGTCGCAGGTCTGTGATTGGTTGTCTCCCTGAGTCACAGTTCTGTGATTGGTTGACTAGCTGAGTAACAGGTCTGTGATTGGTTGTCTACCTGAGTCACAGTTCTGTGATTAGTTGTCTACCTGAGTCGCAGGTCTGTGATTGGTTGTCTACCTGAGTCGCAGGTCTGTGATTGGTT
Organism: Sander vitreus; assembly: GCF_031162955.1. Taxonomy (NCBI): domain Eukaryota; kingdom Metazoa; phylum Chordata; class Actinopteri; order Perciformes; family Percidae; genus Sander; species Sander vitreus. Next base: position 56,732 of record NW_027595525.1, on the reverse strand, counting down.
GTCTACCTGAGTCGCAGGTCTGTGATTGGTTGTTTACCTGATTCGCAGGTCTTGCCGCGGTACTGCGGGGAACAGAGACACAGGAAGTGTCCGCGGTCCAGAGTGCACATTCCTCGGTTCTGACAGGGGTTGGTCCGACACGGGTCCAGATCTGCCACGCAGGAGAGACACTCAAAACATCAAAATGGTTCCCGGGTTAGCTCAGTGGTTAGAGCAGGCACTCATATAGATGTTTCTTCCTTAACACAGAAGGTCCAGGGTTCAAGACTGACCTGTGACAATTACCTGCATGTCTTGCCCCAACCAAAAATGTACAAAAAGCATCAAAAACATTGAAAGAAGCAACAGAAACAAAAAATAGCTGGTAATCAGTGATACATTTCAATGATCCCAAATCAATCTTAACCTTCGTGTTGTACTCCTGTCCACTATGCCATGTTTTCTCGGTCCAAAAAAAAAAATGTCCCCGACATTTTCAAGCTTTTTCCGTCATTTTTGTCACTTGTTTCAACGTTCTTTAATCTTTATTTATATCCAAATGTTATCAAATTTAATAAAACACCCAAATTCAATGAAAGTAGTGAACTGATCATTTATTTTCCTTGTGAAGAGCGTCGTAGAGAACCAGCCACATCATTTTTTTTTGACATTTTGGTTGATAGAAACCCAAACTTCTGATATAGAAACTTTTACAAAATGGGTCATATTTGACCCGAGGACAACAGGAGGATTAAATCAATTTCAGATTATTTTTTTAAATGATGGATCTACGATGCAGGAGCGGCACTCAAAAAAACATAAAAGTAAAAGCCTAATAAATGTTTCCCAAAGATGGTTTCTGTCATTTTAGGAAGTTCTCAACCCGCTGATGATTGTTCAAGTGTTCATTTTTCTGATCAGTTTACTTTTTATTATTTATTTGATGCCATAAAAACGGGCTAAAATCTCATGATTAACAGCTGAGATCAAGGGCGTAAATCCCAGGGGGGTCTGGGGGATCGGGGGGGATCGGGGGGGGTCCCTCCCATCTAAGGGTTGTCCCCCCCCCTAGAAATAGCATTAAAACTATGGTGTGTATTGTAAATAACATAATGATGTATACTTAAAATATCTGTGTAAGTAGTAAAACAATACAAACCCCAAAACATGCTTTTTAAGTTTAGAAACATTTTGAGTCCCCCCTCCCTTGCCTCACAGTGGTTTGGTCCACTGCCTGCTGTAGGATCTGCACTAGACTCCCAGTCCCATCAGGTAGTGACAGGAGTGTAGTAAGTAGACGGTTCAAGGCTGTTTTAGTCACATTAAACATCGGATGAAGTTGTTCTTTTCTCAAATAGAAATGATGCTGAGTAATTAATGAATTAGTCATGACAAAATGTTTGCTATGTTAGTGTAATATAATGTAACGTTACCTAGCTTATAGCTTGTTGGATAGAATAATCCATAAACCACGGCAATAAGCCTAACGTTATGTGTGTGAACTGATATTAGGGTTAATATTGAAGATCTACAGGTGTGTTTTGCTGAATATGAAGTTAAGTGGCTGATCAGTTAAATATATATCCTCTGTCCCAGAAGAAAATTAATATTTATGTGGAGGACGCAAGATCATTTTAGAATTATAATATCACCGCATGGTGAACCTATGAACCTAACTCATATTCAGACATCTGACGTTAAAGATTTGTGTTGTTAAAAATGACAGAGAAAAGAAGAACAGACATAAGATCGTTTTTCAGTAGGCCTACACCAAAACACTGAGGAACAGGGAGACCAGGGACAGTCAGGTGGAGAGTCTCAGGAAGACCAGGGACAGTCAGGTGTATTCTCAGAGAGACCAGGGACAGTCAGGTGGAGAGTCTCAGGGAGACCAGGGACAGTCAGGTGGAGAGTCTCAGGGAGACCAGGGACAGTCAGGTGTAGTCTCAGGGAGACCAGGGACAGTCAGGTGTAGAGTCTGAGGGAGACCAGGGACAGTCAGGTGTATTGTCTCAGGGAGACCAGGGACAGTCAGCTGTAGTCTCAGGGAGACCAGAGACAGTCAGGTGGAGAGTCTCAGGGAGACCAGGGACAGTCAGGTGTATTGTCTCAGGGAGACCAGGGACAGTCAAGTGGAGAGTCTTAGGGAGACCAGATACAGTCAGGTGTAGAGTCTCAGGGAGACCAGGGACAGTCAGATGTAGTCTCAGGGAGACCAGGGACAGTCAGGTGGAGAGTCTCAGGGAGACCAGGGACAGTCAGCTGTAGTCTCAGGGAGACCAGGGACAGTCAGGTGGAGAGTCTCAGGGAGACCAAGGACAGTCAGCTGTAGTCTCAGGGAGACCAGGGACAGTCAGGTGGAGAGTCTCAGGGAGACCAGGGACAGTCAGGTGGAGAGTCTCAGGGAGACCAGGGACAGTCAGCTGTACTCTCAGGGAGACCAGAGACAGTCAGGTGGAGAGTCTCAGGGAGACCAGGGACAGTCAGCTGTAGTCTCAGGGAGACCAGGGACAGTCAGGTGGAGAGTCTCAGGTAGACCAGGGACAGTCAGGTGTAGAGTATCAGGGAGACCAGGGACAGTCAGGTGGAGAGTCTCAGGGAGACCAGGGACAGTCAGCTGTAGTCTCAGGGAGACCAGGGACAGTCAGGTGGAGAGTCTCAGGGAGACCAGGGACAGTCAGGTGGAGAGTCTCAGGAAGACCAGGGACAGTCAGCTGTACTCTCAGGGAGACCAGAGACAGTCAGCTGTAGTCTCAGGGAGACCAGGGACTGTCAGGTGTAGAGTATTAGGGAGACCAGGGACAGTCAGGTGGAGAGTCTCAGGGAGACCAGGGACAGTCAGGTGGAGAGTCTCAGGGAGACCAGGGAAAGTCAGGTGGAGAGTCTCAGGGAGGCCAGAGACAGTCAGGTGGAGAGTCTCAGGGAGGCCAGAGACAGTCAGGTGGAGAGTCTCAGGGAGACCAGGGACAGTCAGGTGGAGAGTCTCAGGTAAGTGTGTTGAGCTCAGTTCATATTTGTGGAGGTGTGTGTCTGTCAGGGTGAGCAGATGATCTTCACCAGCGGCTCACTCATTTACATTATTATTCACAAAAGCATTGTACTTCTTTTATATGGGGACATTTTTTCAAAATAAGTCATTATGTTTGCTTGATTGTAAACAACTTAAACATAAATACATGGTTTTAAAGAAGAATATTTTGGTCAATTTAGTCATCTTTTTTATTGAATCAAGAGAAACACTGAAAAGAAGTATAATGGTACAGTCTCCATGTTACACTAATGGTAGTATTAAGGCTTTCCTCTGTGTACACACGTCCTCTACGAGTATAATTGGCTGTATTATTTGTGTCCCCTTCAAAAATTGCTCTTCAGAAATTTTATGTTTATTGTCCCCCCCCCTACTGTTAGATCAGATTTACGCCCATGACTGAGATTAACTCCCTTCCCTTTGTACAGAGTGGAGACACTGCGGCCATCTTTAGAGACCGACTGTGGCACGGACACACACCGAACACGATATATAAGTAACAGAAACACTCAAACACCTGCTGCTGGTCGCGACACAAACACAGAAAATATACTCACTAGTGTATTTGTACCAGAACTCCATCTGTGGAAGAAGAAAGTAAGAGTTAATATGCAGGTTATTGCATTCATTAAATAGTGAGCAGTGTTGGGAGTAACGCATTCCAAAAGTAATGCAATTACAGTAATGTATGTGTTTTTGCTGTAACGCAGTAATATAACGTATTATTAATTAAATGTTGGTAATATTATACCCATTACAATCTCAGTAACGTGAGTTACAACGCATTTAACCTGACATTTAGTGCCGTTTGTTTTTTTAGAATTCACCAACACCGCCAAACATTTCAGCACAGAGAAAAAAAGTCTGCAAGTGTTATTTCCTGTTGCTGGATTCAATGGTTGAGATGACTGCAGAGACAGATACATTTGCGAGATGGATATTATTTTCAGGAGTTGTTTACGTGGCATTGAAGCGAACTGTCCCGTCACTGTTCCCGTGGTCAGAACCAGAACCAGAGGCAGTGGGCTAGGGACATCTGTGTCCTGTCAGTGTTCCCGTGGTCAGAACCAGAACCAGAGACAGTGGGCTAGGGACATCTGTGTCCTGTCACTGTTCCCGTGGTCAGAACCAGAACCAGAGACAGTGGGCTAGGGACATCTGTGTCCTGTCACTGTTCCCGTGGTCAGAACCAGAACCAGAGACGGTAGGCTAGGGACATCTGGGTCCTGTCACTGTTCCTGTGGTCAGAACCAGAACCAGAGACGGTAGGCTAGGGAAATCTGTGTCCCGTCACTATTCCCGTGGTCAGAGCCAGAACCAGAGACGGTAGGCTAGGGAAATCTGTGTCCCGTCAGTGTTCCCGTGGTCAGAGCCAGAACCAGAGACGGTAGGCTAAGGACGTGCCTCTTTCCAGGCAGCACATTCTTTTTTATGTGCCATCTGACATAAAATTAATATTGAGCAGAATTGAGTTTAGCCTATTGGTCCGGCCCTCCACAACAGTCCCTGTTTCTCATGTGGCCCCTTGGGAAAATTAATTGCCCACCCCTGCCTTAGAGGGTTGCCTCCCTAAGCCTACAGGTTGGGGGAGGGGAGGCAGCCTCTGCCGTGAAAGAGGCAAAACAGCGGTTTGGCAGAAGTTTGGAGAAGACACAGAGGTAATTGGCAGGTGGAAGGAGCACTTTGAGGAACTTGCCCTCTAAGGTAGAGGCAGAGCTGGAGGCTGATAGAAGTGACTGAGGTAATCAAACAACTCCACAATAGCAACGCCTGAAAGCTCTGGGTGTGGGGGGGCTGTCTTGGATGGCACGCCTCTTCAACAGTGCATGGAAGTCTGGGATAGTGGGGTGGCAGTAGCTCAGTCAGTAGGGACTTGGGTTGGGAACCGGAGTCCCCATACAGACCAAAGTATGGTGGTAAACCGGTAGTTGTAGAGGTGCCAGTTCATCTCCTGGGCACTGCCAAGGTGATCTTGAGCAAGGCACCGAACCCCCCAAGCAGTACTGCCAACTGCTCAGGGCGCCATTCCATGGGCAGCTACCTCACTCTGACATCTCTCCATTAGTGCATGTATAGGTACTGAGCATGTGTGTGTAATTCAGGCCTATGTGTAATGTGTGGAATAACAAAAGAGTGAAAACATTGTAATTTCTCCTTGCGGGATTAATAAAGTATACATTATTATTATTAAGGAGTGGCAGACCAGGGTGGTGGTTCCCCTGTTTAAAAAGGGGGACCAGAGAGTGAGTGCCAATTACAGGGGTATCACACCTCTCAGTCTCCCTGGTAAAGTCTACTCCAAGGTGCTGGAAAGGAGGGTTCAGCCGATAGAGGAACAATGCGGATTCTGTCCTGGTCGTGGAACAATGGACCAGCTCTTTACTCTCGCAAGGATCCTGGAGGGAGCCTGGGAGTATGCCCATCTGGTCTAAATGTGTTTTGTGGATCTGGAGAAGGCATATGACCTGGTCCCCCGGGAGATACTGTGGGAGGTGCTGCGGGAGTACAGGGTGAGGGGGTCCCTTCTCAGGGCCATCCAATCCCTGTATGACCAAAGCGAGTGTTGTATGATTCAGAGAATGTCGGACCCAAATGCAGAGACAACAGGCAGTCGTAAGCTTGAGGATTTAATACCATAAAATCCATACAAACAAACACAATCCAATACAGAAACAATGATCTGACAACAGACAAAGACAACACAGAGACTAAATACACGAGGTAATGAGGTGAAACAAGGGACAGGTGACACGAGGGCTCAGGAACAGGTGAAACACATCAGGGTGGGGCAGACAATCACAAAGGTGGGAAAACACAAGGCAGGAAGTAAAACAAGACATGACAAGGGAGAAAAACAGACTACAAAATAAAACATGAAACTGTAACACATACACAACCATAACAGCGAGACATGGACTATTTATTTGGTTATGGACAGGATATCGAGACGTAGTCGGGGTGGGGAGAGGTTGCAGTTTGGTGGACTGGGGATCTCATTGCAGCGTTTGCAGATGATGTGGTCCTGATGGCAACATTGCACTGGATTGGCAGCTGGGATGAGGATCAGCACCTCTAAATCTGAGGCCATGGTTTTCAGCAGGAATCCGATGGAGTGCCTTCTCCAGGTAGGGAATGAGTCCTTACCCCATGTAAAGGAGTTCAAGTACCTCAGGGTTTTGTTCCCAAGCGAGGGGACAATGGAGCGGGAGATTTGGAAAACTACAACAACACACTTTGAGCTAGCGAGCTACACGCGGAAAACGTCATGTTTTGAAGGAAATTTGGATGCTGGAACAAGACAGGCCAGATTGGTTCTTTCAGGGAATGATTGTAAAGATTTATAAACATTATGTTTAGATCATTTCCTCTCTAACTGGGAGGTTTTAATAAGAATATGTTAGATCATTTCCTCTCTAACTGGGAGGTTTTAATAAGAATATGTTAGATCATTTCCTCTCTAACTGGGAGGTTTTATAAAGAATATGTTAGATCATTTCCTCTCTAACTGGGAGGTTTTAATAAGAATATGTTAGATCATTTCCTCTCTAACTGGGAGGTTTTATAAAGAATATGTTAGATCATTTCCTCTCTAACTGGGAGGTTTTATAAAGAATATGTTAGATCATTTCCTCTCTAACTGGGAGGTTTTATAAAGAATATGTTAGATCATTTCCTCTCTAACTGGGAGGTTTTATAAAGAATATGTTAGATCATTTCCTCTCTAACTGGGAGGTTTTATAAAGAATATGTTAGATCATTTCCTCTCTAACTGGGAGGTTTTAATAAGAATATGTTAGATCATTTCCTCTCTAACTGGGAGGTTTTGGGAGTGATTGGTGGGATTGCTGTGGACGAAGTACACACGGAGAAACACTGGTAAGAGATTCAAGATTCAAAATTCAAGATTCAAGATTATTTTATTATCATTCCAAAAAACACTTCAGGAAGTGCAGTGTAGAACGAAAAAATTACGTTTCATTGGACCACCATAAAAACAGACCCATCAGCAGCTAGAATAATGCAATTCTAAATAAATTAATAACTATGGTGCAGGAAAAATATGATATATAAATAAGAGAGCCAATGAGGTTTAACCATGTATCAGCTAATTTAAATAGCTCACGTTACTGGATTGTGTCTAACTTCTTAGCTGTACATCTGTATCTGTATCTATGTTCTTACCGTCTTCTCGGCGGTTTCTTACCGTCTTCTCGGCGGTCCGGAAGATCTCAGCGGCCTCTTCCTGCGAGCAGCGCTCTTCGTTACATTCCCGCTCCAGGTCTCCGGGCAACATCTCCTCCAGGAGGAAGGAGTTGGCTCGGCGCCTCCGGGACACCACGCCCAGGATCTGACCCGCTGCCGGCCGCTCCAAGAACACTGGATGAGGGGTGGACACAATAACAGAAACACTGAGGGAAGGGTGGACCGATCAAGTTCAGGATCCAATTTAAAGTTCTAGGTTAAGTTCTAAGGCTTATAAAGCTTTGCATGGTCTGGCACCTGTTTATATCTCAGACCTGCTCCATCTATACACTACTAACAGGTCTCAGGTCTTCTAACCAAGGACTAGACCTGTTTATATCTCAGACCTGCTCCATCTATACACTACTAACAGGTCTCAGGTCTTCTAACCAAGGACTAGACCTGTTTATATCTCAGACCTGCTCCATCTATACACTACTAACAGGTCTCAGGTCTTCTAACCAAGGACTAGACCTGTTTATATCTCAGACCTGCTCCATCTATACACTACTAACAGGTCTCAGGTCTTCTAACCAAGGACTAGACCTGTCTATATCTCAGACCTGCTCCATCTATACACTACTAACAGGTCTCTCATGTCTTCTAACCAAGGACTAGACCTGTTTATATCTCAGACCTGCTCCATCTATACACTACTAACAGGTCTCAGGTCTTCTAACCAAGGACTAGACCTGTTTATATCTCAGACCTGCTCCATCTATACACTACTAACAGGTCTCAGGTCTTCTAACCAAGGACTAGACCTGTTTATATCTCAGACCTGCTCCATCTATACATTACTAACCGGTCTCTCATGTCTATGACCAGGGATTACTGGTGGTCCCACGCACTCATCTAAAAACTAAAGGTGACCATTCCTTCGAAGCAGTAGCTCCAAACCTCCAAAACGCTCTTCCTACTGTCCTAAGTTCTGCAGTCTCTGTTGAAGCTTTTAAAAAAACAGCTGATGACACACTTGTTTAAATTTGATTTTTGACTCTTGTTTGTAAACTTTGGGTTTTAGGTTTTCATCGTTGAAATGATTATCATTGGTCATTCAATAATTATTTTCTTTTTTCCCTTGTTTATTTTCTATTGGCTTGTACTGTATTTTTACAAATGTTTATTATGTGAAGCACTTTGTGACTTTGTCTGTAAAAGGTGCTATATCAAATAAACATCTTATTATTATTAATAATAATAGAAACACTGAGGGAGGAGTGGACACAATAACAGAAACACTCAGCCTGCAGGCGGAGAGCTGAAAAAAATATTGTGAAGACAAAGTTCTCTGTAAAATTAAAGGACAATTCCGGCACAAAATGAACCTAGGGGTTAATTACACATGATTACCGACCGTTCTCTGGGACATTTTTTCATGCTAATTGAATGTGACCAGTGTTAGCTCAAACTGCAATAGCATTATAAGGGTCCATATATGTAAACCAAAGCATTGAGAACATTGTAAGTGTACAGTTTATTAAAAAGATAGATTATAAAGACAGTAGTATACATGTGGGTGCCATCTTGGGAAAGCATTCAGGACCAGTTGAACGATGAACGGCGTGCAGCCAGTAACCAGTTACATGATCAAGCACGGCGTTCATCATTCGACTGGTCGTGACTGCTTTCCCAAGATGGCGTCTGCTTGTAAACATTAACGCTACTGTCTTTATAATCTATATTTTTAACTGTCTGTACATTTACAAAGTTCTCAATGCTTCGGTTAACATGTAGGGACCCTTATTATGCTACTGTGAAAGTGTGGTGATAGTTTGAGCCTATTTAGTGGTGTAGAAATAGAGATTTACCCTCTGCCCCAACAACTAGCGTTATAAGGTAATTAGTGGTTTGAGCTAAAACTGGTCACATTGGATTAGCATGAAAACAGATCCCAGAGAACGGTCGACTCGGTACACATATGTAATTAACCCCTAGGTTCATTTTGCACCGGAATTGTCCAATAAAAGTTCATCAATGTAATAGAACTTTTACTTAAGTATAAGTATACTTTATTACAGAAAACAAGCCATTGCCAAGCAGCATCCTGCACTTCATCGAGGCTGGCTCCTAAAGGGAGCCAGTTAGTGTGCATGGAGATGTGCTCAACTGACATCCAAGCCATCATCCACAATGGGACAAGCAGTCAGAAAACAAGCCCTGAAATCTCCATCACCAAGCCCACCGGACTGCACCGATTTCTTGGCGGAAAACCGATGAATCTGGCAACATTTCTGCAGCCAACAGAGTTTTACCAGACAAACAAATAACTTTGCAATGTTACCCGCCAAAGTTAACTTTTACATGCATTTAGGGGGGTTGGCAGTGTCGTGAAAGAATCCAATCGGGCCATTAAAACTACTTAATATTTGATATTATTTATTGTCTTACCTGAACTTTCAATGAGAATCGAGCAGCTGAGCAGAATGCAGAGAGTCAAATAGGAGGACAGCAGCATTTCTTTGTCTCTTTTTTTATCTTTCTGTCTCTCTGTCTCTGTCTCTCTCTCTCGCTCTCTCTCTTTCTCTTCCTGTGTATCTCTCTTTCTTTCTGTCTGTCTGTCTGTCTCTCTTTCTGTCTGTCTCTCTCTCTTTCTTTCTCTCTCCCTCTCTTCTCTCTATCTGTCTCTCTCTGTCTCTCTGTCTTTCTCTCTCTCTGTCTCTCTCTCTTTCTGTCTCTGTTTCTCTCTCTCTGTCTCTCTCTCTGTCTCTCTGTCTCTCTCTCTGTCTCGCTGTCCCTCTCTGTCTCTCTTTCTGTCCCTCTCTGTCCCTCTCAGTCTCCGTGAGGACACAAATCGTCTCTTGTGGTCTTCCGGTCGGTGTCTGAGGTAAAATGGCGTCCAGCTGATCGACTGACCATTGACCTCAGCTCAAATATTGACTCAGAGACGTCACATCAGACGCACACACAGGACACAGCTCACCAAGAGACCTTCATGTGCATTTAGAAAAGTAACTGATCTTTAAAGGTGCAATATGTAATACTGACAGCTAGTGTTTAAAATAGTTACTGCAGTACAAATTCAAAATACTGGCGAGAGTCGCATCCCCCCCCCCTCCTCCCCAGACTCAAAGTTCACATTGGTTGCCAGGCTGGGACCGCAGCATCCACAACAATGTTGCTAGATGCTTGTCTCACATAGCCAGACATCACTTCACAGCACAGCGGACTAGCTAACGTTAGATGCTCCACAGCACAGCGGACTAGCTAACGTTAGATGCTGGCTATGTTGACAGTCATAGAAGCCCGTGCTCACGCGGAGCTCAGTACCCAACTGACAGACACACTTCCTAGGCTTAGAATTACGGTAGGAACCACTAAAAATAATACTACTTCGCTGTCCTCTCCACCTGACTGAACACACTTTATTGGCTTAGAATCATAGCAACAATCGCTAAACACACTGCTAACTCACGGTCCTCTCTTCCTGATTTACAGCCCACTTTTCTAGGCTTAAAATAACTCACCGTTGTCGGCTACAGCTGCTGAACAGGCTACACTTTGTAAACAGCCATGGCTGTTTGCCTGGTCCTCTGGTAACGTTAGCAGTTAGCAGGGTTAGCATGGCGGCGTTAGCCAGGACCAGTCGGGATCACTTTACTGGCTGTGTCTCAATTGTTTTTGCAAGTAACCAACTCGGGTTCTCTAGCTACACTGAACAAAATTATAAATGCAACACTTTTGTTTTTGCCGCCATTTTTCATGAGCTGAACTCAGAGATCTAAGACTTTTTCTATGTACACAGAAAGCCTATTTCTCTCAAACATTGTTCACAAATATGTTTAAATCTGTGTTAGTGAGCATTTCTCCTTTGCCAAGATAATCCATCCACCTCACAGGTGTGGCATATCAAGATGCTGATTAGACAGCATGATTATTGCACAGGTGTGCCTTAGGCTGGACACAATAAAAGGCCACTCTAAAGTGTGCAGTTTTACTGTATTAGGGGGGTCCGGGAGGGGGTCTGAAAACCAGTCAGTATCTGGTGTTAGGGTTAGGGTTAGGATTCATCCCTGTCTCTCTCGCTCTCTCTGGACATGACTGCTCGTCGATGTAACCGACTTGAGTGGGAAAATGCTCACATTCTATGGAGTCTGGCACTTTGGAGAGGTGTTCACTTCATGGATGAAGCCTAACCCTAACCCTAACCAAACTGTTAGAAACATAACAGGGTATTTAGGTCAGGTAGAATCTATCTCCGTTGATCCCGTTTGCTGCTTTCATGGCTGTACTAACATTACAGCTGTAGCGCGCTGGGTTTACATTTTTACAGGTATATCTGGCAACCTGGCCTGGCTGTTAAACTGGGCAGTTGATAACAAGACAGGCCAAAACACAAACTCAGATTCTCAAATTCAGACACGGAACGGAAATTTCAAAAGAAGAAAATACTGGTATTAGCATTGTTGTCAGAAAAGATAGTATTTTGACTTAGCATGTTTCCTTAATATCTGATGACGCATTGGGGTCATTTTTGGATTTATTACAATAAATATATTACATATTGGACCTTTAAAGTTTTCAAATTTAAACATGTGCGAGGCAAAAACTTGGAAATTCAAAGCCTTGCCACGCCCACACAGTTCAATGAAAAATAAAAAGCTTAGAAAAGTACCTTCTCCAAGGTCTTTAGATTGTACTAACCAACGTTGAAATCGATCGAGTTAAATCTGCAGGAGTAGTATGTTAAAGTAGTCCGCAAATTTAATATATTATTAATATAATAGCTGACATCCTGTTGGGTTTAGGATATGGCTCCAAGAGGCTTTTTTGTAAGTCTGGACATAATACATACAGTGGTGTGAAAAAGTGTTTGCCCCCTTCCTCATTTCCTGTTCCTTTGCATGTTTGTCACACTTAAGTGTTTCGGAACATCAAACCAATTTAAACAATAGTCAAGGACAACACAAGTAAACACAAAATGCAATTTGTAAATGAAGGTGTTAATTATTAAAGGTGAAAAAAAATCCAAACCATCATGGCCCTGTGTGAAAAAGTGATTGCCCCCTAAACCTAATAACTGGTTGGGCCACCCTTAGCAACAACTGCAACCAAGCGTTTGCGATAACGTGCAATGAGGCTTTTACAGCGTCCTGGAGGAATTTTGGCCCACTCATCTTTGCAGAATTGTCCTAATTCAGTTACATTAGAGGGTTTTCGAGCATGAACGGCCTTTTTAAGGTCATACCACAACATCTCAATAGGATTCAGGTCAGGACTTTGGCTAGGCCACTCCAAAGTCTTCATTTTGTTTTTCTTCAGCCATTCGGTGGTGGACTTGCTGGTGTGTTTAGGATCATTGTCCTGCTGCAGAACCCAAGTTCGTTTCAGCTTGAGTACACGAACAGATGGTCGGACATTCTCCTTCAGGATCTCTTGGTAGACAGCAGAATTCATAGTTCCTTTTATCACGGCAAGTCTTCCAGGTCCTGAAGCAGCAAAACAGCCCCAGACCATCACACTACCACCACCATATTTTACAGTTGGTATAATGTTCTTTTTATGAAATGCAGTGTTCCTTCTACGCCAGATATACTTGGACACACACCTTCCAAAGAGTTCCACTTTTGTCTCATCGGTCCACAGAATGTTGTCCCAAAAGTCTTGGGGATCATCAAGATGTGTTCTGGAGAAATTGAGACAAGCTTTGATGTTCTTTTTGCTCAGCAGTGGTTTTCTCCTTGGAACTCTGCCATGCAGGCCATTTTTGCCCAGTCTTTTTCCTGATGGTGGAGGCATGAGCGCTGACCTTAACTGAGGCAAGTGAGGCCTGCAGTTCTTTGGGACGTTGTTGTGGGGTCTTTTGTGACCTCTTGGATGAGTCGTCGCTGCGCTCTTGGGGGTAATTTTGGGCGGCCGGCCACTCCTGGGAAGGTTCACCACTGTTCCATGTCTTCGCCATTTGTGGATAATGGCTCTCACTGTGGTTCGCTGGATTCCCAAAGCTTTGGAAATGGCTTTATAACCCTTTCCAGACTGATAGATCTCAATTACTTTCTTTCTCAATTGTTCCTGAATTTCTTTGGGTCTCGGCATGATGTGTAGCTTTTAAGGATCTTCTGGTGGACCTTACTGTGTCAAGCAGCTCCTATTTAAGTGATGCCTTGATTGTGAACAGGTGTGGCAATAATCAGGCCTGGGTGTGGCTAGAGAAATTGAACTCAGGTGTGGACAACCACAGTTATAGTATGTTTTAACAAGGGGGGCAATCACTTTTTCACACAGGGCCATGATGGTTTGGATTTTTTTTCTCCTTTAATAATAAACACCTTCATTTACAAATTGCATTTTGTGTTTACTTGTGTTGTCCTTGACTTTTGTTTAAATTGGTTTGATGTTCCGAAACACTTAAGTGTGACAAACATGCAAAGGAACAGGAAATGAGGAAGGGGGCAAACACTTTTTCACACCACTGTACATATGCACACACACACACACACACACACACACACACACACACACACACACACAAAGACACACACACACACACACACACACACACACACACACACACACAGACACACACATACACACACACACACACACACACACACACACACACACACACACACACACACACAGACAGACAGACAGACAGACAGACAGACACAAGCAGACAGACACACACACACACACACACACACACACACACACACACAGATAGACAGACAGACAGACAGACACAAGCAGACAGACACACACACACACACACAAACACACACAGACACACATATAGACACAGACACACACACTCTTTTAAAAACCCACCTTTATAATATTAGCCTTTGAGTAAAGTTGCTGTATTTTAAATTAATTTAAATGTTGTAACTCATGTTTCTTTTTATTTATTTATTCATATGTATGTATGTTTGTTCTGCGTGTTAAAGACCCCCCTCCTCTCCTCTCTCTTCTCTCTGAATAATGTGTGTATGAAGACCCGTCAGCCTCTGTGGTTTTAGACTCGTGTAAAGGACATTGATTACTGGAGAGTTAACTGGCTAGCCTAGCCACGTGGAGCCTAGCCACGTGGAGCCTAGCCACGTGGAGCCTAGCCACGTGGAGCCTAGCCACGTGGAGCCTGCAACGCAGCCCACTGCCGCCCTCTTGGGGGCTAACTAGCTTTTGTGCAGCTAACACACAGCCTAGCTCCAAGGAGCTAACAGCTAACTTAGCAGTTGTCTGTGATTATTTGTGTACGTATTGTAATAATTGCTGGTTGAACACAGGTAGAGCTCGGATTCACCCTTCCCTTTTGTTCCTTTAGAAAATACCAGCTAGATTAACCAAGTTAAGATTGGTATATTAAAGGGAACACCACTAATGAGACTATTTCACAGTTCAATATTGGCCCCTGAAGTTTCAGGGTGGTGCCCCGTTTTGATTGTTTGTTGATTTGATAAAGTTATTAATAACCATATTCATAACTTTATTAATATTGATCAACATCTTTGATAATATGCCAATAATTGAATCCGTACACCTACGAGTACCCAACAAATAGTGCCCTGTGTGAGGCTGTTGGATACCAGCGCTATTACAATAATTATACATAATAATTCATACATTTTAATTTTTAAACTTAATTATTTAGAAAAAGAAATTTTATTTTTGAAAATTATTGTTTTTGGAAACATTAACGCCCCATGCGAGCGTTGAATATCTGCTTTATTGCAACATTTAGGCATAATAATTCATAACAATTTTTCTGCAACCTGCCAAGCATACATTCAGTTGTGGTTTGTGAATTTTCAGTGTGTACATTGGTTAGATTCTTTGTTGTCTAGAAAACAACATTATCGTGTTCTACTTGATCTTGAAATCCTTGACTAACACTCTGATTTTTGACAGGAACAGCTATTACTCACCTGAGGTGTGTGACCTCTGACATCCTGACAGGATTAGGTTGTAGTAATTAGCTTAATTAGCAGTCAGCACTTAAAACTAAAGGAACTACAGGTTGAGCCGTTCACCTTTTTTACTTGTATCAACTTTTTCACAGTTAGTTCCCTTTGTCACCACAGAGGAATTTAGCCCTGGTAGCAATCTGTTTACTAAAGAGGTAACATGAGTTGCTTTGATTACCAGAGGCTGGAAGTGAGAACTTCCAATGAGCCAACCGACATAGTCCTGCAGAATGTGGTCGCTTGTCTCATCCTAGACTCCGTAGAGGATAGGAATAACCTTGATGATTATGACGCTACCTGCGATGAGATACTCCAGGAACTATTAGCTTACATTGCACAGCCGTCTTGAATGCTAAAAGCTTCCATACAAGGCTTGCTTGGTCAATTGGTGCTCATCCATCAGAGCAGAGCCCATCGGCAACGCGCTGTCCTCCAAGCACAGCTCACACAGCTGCAGAACAGCTATGAAGCTGAACAGCGCAAAACAGTGTGGCTTTGATAGAGAGTCCAAGCCAGGCGTGATGAGATCTCTTGGCTAGAGGAGAGCTGTGAGACTCTGTCGGCACAGCTCCAGCGTGCCAAGCAAAAAACAGCGTTCTATTCTTCCCCTCACAGGAGAGACCACTCCCTTTCTCCTCCTCCTTGGTCTCCTCACTCTTCTCCGCCACCTCGGCAAAGAACCCACTTGTCTTCTTCCCAGAGAAGAGACCATTCATCACCTTCTTCTCGTCCTCATCCTCGGAGAGACCAATCTTGTTCTTCTCCACCACGTCGGTGGAGAAAACCCTTTTCCTCACCTTCCCAGAGGACAGATTCTTTTTCTTCTTCTTCTTCTTCATCTCCTCCCCCTCGGAGGAGAGATCACCACTCCCTTGCCAAAAGGGGGAGGGATCTCTTGCAACATCAGAGAAACACAGGTAGAATCAGAGTTCCGTCCACTGACAAACGGTACGAGCCACAAAGCTCGCCATCCCGCTTTGATCAGACTCCATCCCCACTGAAAAAGGGGAGGAGCTGTCCTCACCTGACTGACGATGATTCTTCTGATGTTTCTAATGGCCACCACTGGCTCTGAAAACATGATCTGAGCACTCGCCAGATCGAGCCTTGGCTGCATGATTCTCTTTGATCACGACAGAGTGTCCGGTTTGACCCAACGGAACGGGTAAGTATGCTGACACCTTCGCACGTCCAAGAATCACATGATTCTGCCTTTGACCATGACCCTCCTACCACATCCAACAGTCCAGCCGACCTGGATGAACCTACTTGGCTCCCCTCGGAGCCTCCAGTCACTTTGGTCATATTTGGGAGTCATCAAGAGCCTTTATTGGCCTGTTTGCTGGGAACAGGTGCTCCACCCTTCAAGGTGACACCCCAACTAATTTCTGATTGCAACATCTTGTTTCCTGGAGAAACCACATCTTCTCCACTCGTTAAAGAGGAAGAAAACTTCCAAACCCTGTGCTGTGAAAGTGGATCAAAACTTTCACCCACTGCAATGGATACCTTGTGTAGCTCAAAGCCACACTCTGCCTGGACTCCACCAACACGAAAGCGGAAGGGAGCTCCTGATGACTCGGACAACACATGTCCATCCCCAAAACAAGGCCTGTATCCAGCAGAACTGTCAGACTACTCAAAGGGACCTGACACTGGTTCCTCATCAGCAGAACCAGACCAGGGAGGGGACCTAGAGGAGCCCAGAGTGCTCCCTGAAACCACAATGCCTAGCGCCTCACAAGCCCCTCCCCGGACGTCCTGGGGAGACCCTGCCCACAAGGGCAAAGCCCACGGTACAGATACCACAGCAGGGGCAAAAGGGGAGTCGGCACCCTAGCCTTGCTGGACTGCGTTTCCAGGAAAAGTCAGACACATTCTAACAGTTCAGCAGAAGTCGTTAAAACAATGCTCCCCCACAGTACACCAGTACTAGCCATAGCATTCAGTGGTAGCATTCCCAGCTACCTGCCAGATAAATCGCCCATCACAAAACCTGTTTTGGTCGATATCACACCCCAGAGGATGACTCTTGTGCATCCTATTAACATCTGCGTAAGTGACACAGATGGCTTGGTCACCGGTCACAACCACCTGAGACCAGGCCCACTCACTGACTGCCACCGTGGACACAGTCAGGCTCAGGTCGACACCCTGAAGCCACTTGATCCAGCCCCAGACGGACAAGTCACCGTCATTCATGAGCAAATGGCCATGATTCTTCTAGAGCCTGATCCTGGCTCTGACTCTTCCTTGCCGCCGGCGAGCACACAGCTGCCGCAGTCTGGCAGCCTTGATTTTTCCAACCCTCACAGGTCTTTCCTTTGCTCGCTGAACAACAGCGATGCACTGCGCCACCCCTGTATGGTTGAAGGTGCAGCCTTTCATGGCGCCACACCAACAGATGTGCCCATATCACCTTGGCCAAAGAATACTGCCGTCAGGCCAGACTTGCACCATTTCTTGCGCCCACCTGATCCGCCTCCAGCTTTTTCACAGCAAAACCACTGCCTTCCTTCAGAGTCCCAGCAGACTCTCCTCAAGGTGGCTGGAGCAGGCGCCTTCTCTGTACTCCAGGGAAAGGGGGTCATATGCTTATGGCCCCACCTCCAGGTAAACTTGATCGGCCCAGTTACCAGAACTGGGCGAGGTAACCAGTACCTCCTCACCATCACGTGCAGTCTCACCATGTGGGTTGAATGCCTCTAAGCACCCAACTGCACAGCCATGACAGCTGCAGTTCTGCTTCTGAACCCTACGTTCAGCCAGACCGACTCAACATGCGGTCCTCACGCCCAGGAAAAAGGGGAGGGAGGCAACCTCCCCCAAGAGGATAGAAACGCAAACCAATTGAGTCATAGGGATAGCTGCACGCTCACCTCACTCTGTGACATGCACTCCCATCCTAAACTTTTCCAAACAGTAATCAAACTACCTCAAAGCTTCGGTAGTAAAATTCTCCTCAAGAGACCATTTACTGTTAGTTCCATTCTGCTCCTCAAAAGCACTGTCTGTGCTTTGGACTGTCACGTGTCACGGAAAACACAACCCAGGTGCAAGTAGCGAGAGATTTAATGCGAAGCATCGGTAGAGAAAGGAACTCTTCGGTCAACAAGCTCGAGCCTGGTGTCCAGGGACCTCATTGTAGACCCATAAATCTGGTACTAACCGTATTGTGCAATCTTCACAGGTACACCTGACATATAGTCTTGGAAGTGCAATCCCAAATTTTGATGAATGAGAATGAGAGATAGGACTCATTTTTTAACCTATACATCAGAAGATAGAATGTATACAGACTAGAGTGGGTATTGAGTGTTTGTTTTGACAGTAAAACATACATGCACCAGTCCACATGTACATACACACAGTCACAGGTACGTACATACACTGGCGAACCCCAATTCTTTTCTGGAGTGAACCTGTTAACCCCTAACTACTTCACTTTTCTTTCCTATCTTCCTTCATTTTTTTTGTTTCATTATATTTTAGGTTCATGTCATATTGAAACAGCAGCAATGATTGTAGAAAGGGTAATTCATTGTTTATCTGTCATTTGAAGGAACGTGTTTTGTTAAAACATTTTGTGTTTAGCTACAGTTAGAAGTCATCTGCCTAGATGCTGTCTTAGCCTACTGTCTGCCCAGACACCATAGCCTCAGCCTCAATGAACACTATGAACTTGTGAACTTTTTCCCATTCTCATAAGAGCCCAGCCTGGTGAGTTCACACCTCTATACGAAAGTCCAAGCCAAAGGGGAAAGAGCCTCACAACTGGCCGGAAGTCAAAGAACTACAAGATTGTAGTCTTCACACGTTCAAGAGTTTCGAGTCTTCCGATTGGTTCAGCGGGACCATAAACACAGCATAAGGTCTTACCCTATAAATAACCTGACTACCCAAAAATCCCAGTCTTCCATGGCAACTGCGCTGCTGAAGGGAGCGCGCAAGCGCTTGTGCTAAACTTCTACTTTCTGGCGAAAGTGGATTTATTTCTCCGTGTTCAACACTTTTGGATCCTGAAACGTGCCCCTCGTGTTTCAAAACTGCAGAAGAGAACACAGTTTATCTACAAGGAAATCGGACCACACAACGCCGCTTTTTCCTTCATCAAAGTCGACTGAACTACTCCAAACCCTGCCCGGTGGAGTTGTTTCGTTAACCCCTGGCCAAGTGGTTAACCCGTTTCTGTCCTACGTGGAAAATCCGCTGGACAAACCTAATGGACTACATACAGTAAGTCTTAGTGTTCTGGGCAGAGATAGAACATAGTATGTTTATTAATGTGTAAAGGCTAATGTTGCCATTTGTTTACCATTAATGTGATCGACTGATAAGAGCTGCTGAGCGTTTGATTTCTGATCACGATGCATTGTTGATATGTTGTGTTGAATATTGCAGCTAGCTTGTTAAAACTGTAATTGCTACCTGCTAACTCTCCTTTCACGGAGTTTCAGTTATTGTACTGAGTGTATAGCTCTTTCTTTCTTCTTTCTCTAACCTCTCTCTTACACACACACATATATATGAACATATAGCTACACACACGCGCTAAGGTGAACAGCTGGCCAAACAGCTAGTCACATAAACTGCAGAGTGCGCACCGCTCAACAACTGCGCTCCTGTGTGTCCCTTTGTTTGCAACATGTTAGTTTGAGAGCTAACTGGTTAGCCTAGCCACGTGGAGCCTAGCCACGTGGAGCCTGCAACGCAGCCCACTGCCGCCCTCTTGGGGGCTAACTAGCTTTTGTGCAGCTAACACACAGCCTAGCTCCAAGGAGCTAACAGCTAGCTAATCTGGGCGCAACCAGGCAACCCCGGGTTTCGCCCCCCCCTCCTATTTACACACACTCACTCACTCACACACACACACACACACACACACACACACACACAGACATGATCACTACATGTCTGTCGTTTGCTTTGTTTTGTTGGACTTAAAAGAAACGTATATTGGTTTTGATTGACCAAAGGATTATTGATTGGCCATTGATAATTTTGAAGTTAATAAATTCTACTATATTTTACTTAGCAGTTGTCTGTGATTATTTGTGTACGTATTGTAATAATTGCTGGTTGAACACAGGTAGAGCTCGGATTCACCCTTCCCTTTTGTTCCTTTAGAAAATACCAGCTAGATTAACCAAGTTAAGATTGGTATATTAAAGGGAACACCACTAATGAGACTATTTCACAGTTCAATATTGGCCCCTGAAGTTTCAGGGTGGTGCCCCGTTTTGATTGTTTGTTGATTTGATAAAGTTATTAATAACCATATTCATAACTTTATTAATATTGATAAACATCTTTGATAATATGCCAATAATTGAATATGTACACCTACGAGTACCCAACATCACTATTACTGTTTGTACTACTTTAATACATGGGGAAGTTATTAATGCGAGACTTGAAACATGTTGAGGAGCAGCTGATAATCTGGATATCCAGTGGCTCAAACGGGACTATAGATATAATCAATACACATGGAGCAGAGTTTTTGGGGACAAGACGTCATCAGTGATGGACAATGTCAGAGGAAGATACCAAGTGGTGACAAACACATCAGCACTTCATGTTTCCAACGCTACAGCAACAGACTTTACAATGTACAGCTGTGTGGTGATGAACCAACAGCAGTGTGTTAGCTTTTACATTGTACGGTTGTTCCTACAGGTTGAGAGAATCTATGGCTCAATGGGAGAGACCGCTGTGTTGCAGTGGACTATCACTGACTCCACTGATGAACAGCCCCCACGCTGGAGGAAGTTTAATCTCAAAACAGACTCCTTCACTGACCTAGAACTACAAAACCAGACTGTTCCTTCAGTAGACCAAAACTACTCACTGTTGTTTTCATCTCTGACGTTAAATCACTCAGGTCAGTACGACTGTGAAGCCTCTATGACAGAGCAATATTATTATCTGGTGGTCCCAAATTTGGCCCCCCTGCTGTAGAGCTGTTCTCAGAGGGAGAAGAAGTCACTCTCAGATGCAGAGATTGGGGAGAAGATAAGGGGCATGTTTGGTTTATGAAGTCACACCGAACAGAGGGAAGAACCTTTAGAGTAACGTATCAGAGCATGAGCAGAGTGAGCTCTAATAAAGATACCCTGGTTATCTCTAATATCTCAGTGGGAGACGCAGGGGAGTACTGGTGTGCAGTTACTGACCGATATGATTATCAGTGTATGTCAACCAGCATAACTGTGTTAGTGTACATGGAGCCCTTTGGGATCTACTCCACCTTCTTCAAAGTGCGATGCTCAGTGCTCAGTGTCCTGCTGCTGATGCTCTGTGCTGCTGTAGTCGCTGTGAACATGAGGACACGGAGAGGAGAGCAGCTTTCAGCTCACACACACACTTAATATGTATATATGATCATTTCATCATTGGCTTTAATACAGCCTGGTATACACTGGCTTTAATACAGCCTGGTATACACTGGCTTTAATACAGCCTGGTATACACTGGCTTTAATACAGCCTGGTATACACTGGCTTTAATACAGCCTGGTATACACTGGCTTTAATACAGCCTGGTATACACTGGCTTTAATACAGCCTGGTATACACTGGCTTTAATACAGCCTGGTATACACTGGCTTTAATACAGCCTGGTATACACTGGCTTTAACACAGCCTGGTATACACTGGCTTTAAAACAAGGGATGGACACATTCATACAGAGAAAACATTTAAACTAGAACACAAAAGACACAGAGAGAGATTACAGAAACAACCAACAGAAATGATGGAAATAAGACATAAATACCCAATGATTATTATTATAATAATATAAAATAAATATCCAATGATTATTATAATAATATAAAATAAGTTATGAATGTTCGAAGGTAACCTTTGATCCTGACAGATGTTCCCTTATCGTCTGCATTAGTATGTTGTGTATATATAGATGATATTATATTTCATATATATTGAGTAAGTTGATCTTTTCCTGATGTTGTTGATGCGTGTGATTATAAGGGGGTGGGGAGGACGTTGGTTTAATAGTTTAACATGTTGGGAATTCACTGTCTATTACAAATCATTTTACCTTTATGTGTGTGTGTCTCTCTGTGTGTGTGTGTGTGTGTGTGTGTGTGTGTGTGTGTGTGTGTCTGTGTCTGTGTGTGTCTGTGTGTGTGTGTGTGTGTGTGTGTGTGTGTGTGTCTGTGTGTGTCTGTGTGTGTCTGTCTGTGTGTGTGTGTATGTGTGTGTGTGTGTGTGTGTGTGTGTGTGTCTGTGTGTGTGTGTGTGTGTGTGTGTGTGTGTGTGTGTGTGTGTGTGTGTGTGTCTCTGTGTGTGTGTGTGTGTGTGTCTGTGTGTGTCTGTGTGTGTGTGTGTGTGTCTCTGTGTGTGTGTGTGTGTGTGTGTGTGTGTGTGTGTGTGTGTGTGTGTGTGTCTCTGTGTGTGTGTGTGTGTGTCTGTGTGTGTGTGTGTGTGTGTGTGTGTGTGTGCAGTGCGTGCGTGCGTGCGTGCGTGTGTGTGTGTGTGCGTGTGTGTGTGTGTGTGTGTGTGTGCGTGCGTGCGTGCGTGCGTGCGTGCGTGCGAGTGTGTGTGTGCGTGTGTGTGTGTGTGTGTTCCAGATAATCTAAAGATGATGTGATGTTGTATATTATATATATGAAGGAATATGAATTGTCTTTAATGCATTTATAATAGTTGTATCCTGCAGTGTTGTCAGTGTTATAAACGTGTTATTATATCTTGGTCTATATCTCTAATCTATCGTCTGTATAATAAACATTATTAATAAACTATAAAACTGTTCTGATTGTGATTTCTGATTAATTATTATAAGCAACATATCTCTGGGTCTGTAAAATGTTTCTTATGTTAACTTTCAGTAAGTAAAGCTGATTTCTAGAGCTCATTTAAACACATTAATCTGACCAAAGGGCTGAATAAAGAACATTAAAATGTAAATATCAAAACTAGGGCTGTCAGCGTTAACGCGTTAATGATGCGATTATTTTTATATTATTATTTTCCACTTCACTGGACTTTGCGTCGTGCCTCACGGCTACTATTTTGACCCTTTGGCGCTGCCGTACTTCTTCATAACACATCTTCTGCTGCAGAATGCAGGCAGGCTGCCGGCACGGAGAAAGACAGCAGCAACACACTTCTGATGGCGCTTTTCTTTAAAAAAAACTCCTGACGGCTCGTAGACAAGTCTAAAGCATATGCACGTTGAGTAAAGCTGAATTAAAATATCACCGCAGCACGTCCAGCTGGAGCTACCAGCTACGAGCTAATTAACGTGACTCAGGTTGATGCTAGCAGGATCAGGCTAAGCAGTATTTTGGAGAGTACTACTAGCCGACCTGTTGAGGAAACCAAATCCCAAAAAATGACTTCAGCTCTTGCTAAACGGGTGGCAGCTAACTGCAGACCTGTCAGCATGTAGAGGACTCGGGTCTTAAAGACGTACTATGGTTGGCATGTTCTGACCCGTCTTATACATGGACGTCAAGGGGGACCGTAGTCTTACCTGACCCGTCTTATACATGGCCGTCGAGGGGGACAGTAGTCTCACCTGACCCGTCTTATACATGGCCGTCGAGGGGGACAGTAGTCTCACCTGACCCGTCTTATACATGGCCGTCGAGGGGGACAGTAGTCTCACCTGACCCGTCTTATACGTGGCCGTCGAGGAGGACGGTAGTCTCACCTGACCCGTCTTATACGTGGCCGTCGAGGGGGACGGTTGTCTCACCTGACCCGTCTTATACATGGCCGTCGAGGGGGACAGTAGTCTCACCTGACCCGTCTTATACATGGCCGTCGAGGGGGACAGTAGTCTCACCTGACCCGTCTTATACGTGGCCGTCGAGGGGGACGGTTGTCTCACCTGACCCGTCTTACACATGGCCGTCGAGGGGGACAGTAGTCTCACCACACAGCCTGTACTCCACGGAGAAAGCAGCTAAACAGGAACTGCTGCAGAGTCCAAACTCTGTCTCATTAACCGCTGATCACTGGACGTCAGTGAGGAATCTACATTATTTAGGAGTTACTAAACACTAGATGGACTCTGGCTGGACTTTGCTCTCGTTTGCCTTAACGGTGGTTGTTAGTGTTACATCTCAGTCAATTGGTCTCAATCCTTGTTACAAATGTAAAGGTTAAATGTCCTGCTGTGACATCTGGTTTTTGGACCATTTAGTTTGTACTGTATAAGCAGTGTTAGTGTTACATCTCAGTTAGTTAGGGACTTGGAGGAATTGTGCAATAATGACAGAGTTACATATTTGTTTAAATAAATAATAGTCAAGTTCATAAAGTAACTTTCTTTGCATTCATTTGATTCCCAGTTAAGATCCTCTGGTAAGAACGGCTCTCATTGTTAATATGGACTTAAAAACTGTTCTGAAATGCTAAATAACAGAATTATAATCATGTGATAAAACATGCGATTAAAATGTTTTAATCGTTTGACAGCCCTAATCAAAACCCAAAAAGAAGATCCCAACGCCAACAACAAGCTGGCCTTTATCCCAGATATAAAAACAGAAATGGAGGGAGCACATCTGATATGTGAAGGCAGCAGCTTCCCCCGTCGTGGAGCAGCAGCTGGAAAGGCTCTGTCCCATATTTGGCAGTTTACAGATGATCTGTATCTGTTTTATTATAAAGTTAATGAAATAAAAGGTGTTGTACTTTGTCTCAGCTACAGCTCTGAGTCTCTCCCTCTGCTCCCGTTTACCTCACTTCATGTCCCGCCCACAACACTATCTGGTTGGTAGATGTTAGACTTGTATCAGCCAATCAACACTCACCACTGAGTCTCACTTCATGTCCCGCCCACAACACTATCTGGTTGGTAGATGTTAGACGTGTATCAGCCAATCAACACTCACCACTGAGTCTCACTTCATGTCCCACAGTAGGTGGGTAGAAGAAAGTCAGGGGGTTGTTTTCCTTTCTGTTCTTTATTTATACAGGACATAATAAACACACATTATTATTATAAATAATATTATTATTATTCAACATTTCTGTAAATGTGCCAGTGTTAGCCAGCCGGCTAATTTTCAACTGCAAATCTTTGGTCAGATGATTTTAGACTGTGAAGTCCGTGCATGTGTGAGTTCAAAGTGGTTATGACTTTTGGGAAGAAACTGTCCCCTCGTAGACCCCCTCTGTCCAACTTCTCAGACATTCAGGAATTGCTGCAAATTGAATTATAATTTCAGCCTGTTGTTGCCGGGATGGCATGATTCCGGCACGTTGCCCTCTCTACTGGACCCAGTTCAGTACACAGATCCAAGAGCTCAGCTTTAGGGAATCTAAATCAGCATATTAGCCAGTCATCATCATGGTCCCTGAAGTCTCTCTCTTTCCCTTGATTCTTCCATTAGCGTAGTCCTCCTGCAGGGCCAGCAGGGCCATCATGCAGCATTACACACAGGGGGGGGGTCACCGCAGTATTTATATGTTTACAACTGTTTGGTGATTGTTAACACCTTATCAACACAGCATCAACTAGTGGTACCCCCCCCGAGATACAATTTGAAGACAAAAGTGTAATAGGCAAACACACTTTTCTTCATGCAGGTTTTGTTATGAACAGTATTAAAGTTGGACTGATAACGAGGATATTAAGTGTAACGACTGCGCGAGAGCTTAACGGCTGTATTTACAGACTTTGACATTTGATGATGTATGCACAGTATTAAAAACACATATTTAGTTAAGCTGTGTTCTGCCGTTATCTAATGCTAGGGTATTTGATGCTATCCTGTATTCTATGCAGTCGGGCCGTCTCCTCCTCCTGCGCTCCGTAGCGGACAATGTGACGGTGAGACAGCGCTGATTAAACATTAAGAATAATTGTTTATTTAACATTTGAGTTGGATTTTACAAGGTGTTTATGGAACAATTATCACTCAGTACAATTGCAAACAACACTGCTGGATTTAATCATGGTTATGTGGATGATATGGAGTGAAGAAATGTGCGTGAGGCATCAATACTTAAAAATGTTACGAGTAATCGTTATTCCCATTTACTTTCTGCAGTCTGACTTCAGTTCACCACGTCACCATCTGAGTCACCAATTCCCATTGTCTCCAAAATGTGCGTACGCATGGGTCAGAGTTTGTGTGGAGGACCGCACATTCTCCCGTCAAGTTTGTTTTTTATAAATCACAACCTTTACGTGGAAAGTGGTGTACGCACATTTTCAGCCCCGTTTTGTACGTCCGCCACATTTATAAATGAGACCCCAGGGACGTACTGGGACAAAAGTTCAGCCCAGGACTTTGACATGGAGCGGCCTTTCATGAGAGCGCCTGAAGAGTGCATGTAGAACACAGACAGACACGCACACAGACACACAGACAGACAGACAGACAGACACACACACACAGACAGACACACACACAGACACACATGCATACACACATACAGACATGTATACACATATACACACATGCATACACATATACACACATGCATACACATAGACACACATGCATACACATATACACACATGTATATACATAGACACACATGTATATACATGCATAGACATGTACACACATGTATACACATTTATACACATGTATACACATATACACACATGCATACAGACACAGACAGACACACACACACACATACAGACACGCACAGACAGACACACAAACACACACACACACTCTCTTTTAAAAACCCAGCTTTGTGTAAAGTTGCTGCACCCCAATTATGCTGTATTTTAAATTAATTTAAGTTTTGTAACTCATGTTTCTTTTTATTTCTTTCTTCACATGTAATGCGTTGTGAAGCAGTTTGTAACTGCGTGTTAAAGACCCCCCATCTCCTCTCTGAATAATGTGTGTATGAAGACCCATCAGCCTCTGTGGTTTTAGAGTCATGTAAAAGACATTGATTACTGGATAAAGAGCTGATGCTGCAAAGTTTCCTCAAATGATGAGATAAAGAAGTCATGTTTGATAAAAACAAAAAAAGATAAGCTGCTGAGGGTTGGCATGGCGATCTGACGGCCTTGAAGGAGCTGATGCGATAACTCCCCTCGTAGACCCCCTCTGTCCAACTTCTCAGACATTCAGGAATTGCTGCAAATTGAATTATAATTTCAGCCTGTTGTTGCCGGGATGGCATGATTCCGGCACGTTGCCCTCTCTACTGGACCCAGTTCAGTACACAGATCCAAGAGCTCAGCTTTAGGGAATCTAAATCAGCATATTAGCCAGTCATCATCATGGTCCCTGAAGTCTCTCTCTTTCCCTTGATTCTTCCATTAGCGTAGTCCTCCTGCAGGGCCAGCAGGGCCATCATGCAGCATTACACACAGGGGGTCACCGCAGTATTTATATGTTTACAACTGTTTGGTGATTGTTAACACCTTATCAACACAGCATCAACTAGTGGTACCCCCTCGAGATACAATTTGAAGACAAAAGTGTAATAGGCAAACACACTTTTCTTCATGCAGGTTTTGTTATGAACAGTATTAAAGTTGGACTGATAACGAGGATATTAAGTGTAACGACTGCGCGAGAGCTTAACGGCTGTATTTACAGACTTTGACATTTGATGATGTATGCACAGTATTAAAAACACATATTTAGTTAAGCTGTGTTCTGCCGTTATCTAATGCTAGGGTATTTGATGCTATCCTGTATTCTATGCAGTCGGGCCGTCTCCTCCTCCTGCGCTCCGTAGCGGACAATGTGACGGTGAGACAGCGCTGATTAAACATTAAGAATAATTGTTTATTTAACATTTGAGTTGGATTTTACAAGGTGTTTATGGAACAATTATCACTCAGTACAATTGCAAACAACACTGCTGGATTTAATCATGGTTATGTGGATGATATGGAGTGAAGAAATGTGCGTGAGGCATCAATACTTAAAAATGTTACGAGTAATCGTTATTCCCATTTACTTTCTGCAGTCTGACTTCAGTTCACCACCTCACCATCTGAGTTACCAATTCCCATTGTCTCCAAAATGTGCGTACGCATGGGTCAGAGTTTGTGTGGAGGACCGCACATTCTCCCGTCAAGTTTGTTTTTTATAAATCACAACCTTTACGTGGAAAGTGGTGTACGCACATTTTCAGCCCCGTTTTGTACGTCCGCCACATTTATAAATGAGACCCCAGGGACGTACTGGGACAAAAAGTTCAGCCCAGGACTTTGACATGGAGCGGCCTTTCATGAGAGCGCCTGAAGAGTGCATGTAGAACACAGACAGACACGCACACAGACACACAGACAGACAGACAGACAGACACACACACACAGACAGACACACACAGACACACATGCATACACACATACAGACATGTATACACATATACACACATGCATACACATATACACACATGCATACACATAGACACACATGCATACACATATACACACATGTATATACATAGACACACATGTATATACATGCATAGACATGTACACACATGTATACACATTTATACACATGTATACACATATACACACATGCATACAGACACAGACAGACACACACACACACATACAGACACGCACAGACAGACACACAAACACACACACACACTCTCTTTTAAAAACCCAGCTTTGTGTAAAGTTGCTGCACCCCAATTATGCTGTATTTTAAATTAATTTAAGTTTTGTAACTCATGTTTCTTTTTATTTCTTTCTTCACATGTAATGCGTTGTGAAGCAGTTTGTAACTGCGTGTTAAAGACCCCCCCCCATCTCCTCTCTGAATAATGTGTGTATGAAGACCCATCAGCCTCTGTGGTTTTAGAGTCATGTAAAAGACATTGATTACTGGATAAAGAGCTGATGCTGCAAAGTTTCCTCAAATGATGAGATAAAGAAGTCATGTTTGATAAAAACAAAAAAAGATAAGCTGCTGAGGGTTGGCATGGCGATCTGACGGCCTTGAAGGAGCTGATGCGATAACATTTTACTGGAACTGAAACTAACCACGCATGCAACCAACGCCTGTTGTCGAGCTAACGTTAGCAGTATCGCCCATGTCTAGGAGTGGGGGGTGACCTGGTGAATAAGTGCTGCATTGTGATTGGCTGTGTTTGGAGAAGGAAAGCGAGTCACTTCTTGCTAGATGTTTGTGTCTTAGGTAGAGAATTGTTATTTGATAATTGATAAAAAGTGTTTCATGCAAATGAAAACTGAGTGAAAGTCAGAGAAATAACTCCTGGTTTATAATAACCAGGAGTTATTTATATATTTATAATAATATAATATATATATATTTATATAAGAGTTATAAATAACTCCTGGTTTTGGAGATTGGGGGTGCTACTTCAGAGGAAAACATTGTGCATTTACCTGACAGAGACATTTTATATGTATACACATATACACACATGTATACACATGTACACACACACACACACACACACACACACACACACACACACACACACACACACACACACACACACACACACGTGGAAATGGAGACGTTGAGTTCAATGACCTGAAACAGAATCAGGTAAAAGTGAGAATGTGGAGTTTTATTTGCCAAAAGGCTGAAATGACTCAGCGGTTTCTCTTCAGTGTGTGATTAAGGCTTCAGACAGCATTCGCTGATATTTTTAAGACATTTTAATAAACGAACATTTAGTTTGGTCCTTTAAAGATGGCGACACTCAGGAGCGTCTCTGTCTCCGCCCCATCGTCACTTTTTACCACTTCCTCCAAATGTCAGCTGCAGTTCATACAGGAAATAAATATATTTTAGTACAAAAGTTAATGTTTCTAGAAAGATTTAAAGGTTCCGCTGCGTGCAGAGGAGCTTGTGATTGGTCGGCCGGTCAGCAGAGGCGGGGTAAAAGGTCAAAGGTCACACGGAGCCGACTGGAGCCTTCTGTCCTCTCATGTAGAACCCGGGCCGGCTGGGTTTCAATCCTTTAGCTTGTCCAAAGAAAAAAACATCCTACGGGTAAAAACACACTCTAAAACGTCAAGAGGGGCATTAAAAAATGGACAAAAAACAGCCAAAGAAGCACCCAAAAAAGGGCCAAAAAGCACCCAGAAAGGGGTTAAAAAAACGAAGAAAAAGGGCCAGAAAAAGCATCCAACGTATCAAAAGGGTAATAAAAAAAACCCAAAAAGCGCCAAAAAAGTGCCAAAGAAGCACCCAAAAACAGCCAAATAACGTGCCAAAAAGGGGTTAAAAAAATGCAGAAAAAGGGCCAAAGAAGGACCCAAAAACAGCCAAATAACGTGCCAAAAAGGGGTTAAAAAAATGCAGAAAAAGGGCCAAAGACGGACCCAAAAACAGCCATAGAAGCACCCAAAAAGGGCCAAAAAAATGCAGAAAAAGGGCCAAAGAAGCACCAAAAACAGCCAAAAAGGGGGTTAAAAAAAACGCAGAAAAAGGGTTAAAAAACATTAAAAATCGGTCAAAAAAGTGTCAAAAGGGTAATAAAAAAAACAGTTTTTGTCGAGGTTGTTGCGGTCGCTTATGAAGACAGAAAGAGAATCTAGAGATTATAAAGAAATGAAAACCAAAGTCAGAATGTTAACACACGTCCTCAAACAGAGAGTCTGAACTCTGTCTGGGTCTGAAGATTATAAAATGTCAATAAAGTTTTAAAAGTCTCTGGTGGTGGTGACATGTTAGGCCCCACCCTCTCTGCCTACGGGTGAGATGACAAGGCACTAGCGGGTCCTGTGATTGGTCCAATCACAGCAGGCGTCAGATGTGATGTCACAGCGTGTGGTGTGTTCAGGGTCAGAGGAAACGTCAGTTATCACATCGCTGCATCTGGGACATCAAAAACAAAGCTTTGACTTCTTACAATCGTTATTATACTCATATTATAACATATAGCATCAAACAAGAGTCAAAAGCATTAAACAAACATTAAACAAACGTACAACAAATGTTTAAAAAGAAAGCTAAAAAATAAGAGTCACCTGACGGCTTCAGGCCTCGCTGGCGCTGCTGTTCCTGTTGATCTCTCTGATTCCCTGAAGGATCCTCTTCATGTGACCTACCTTAGTTACACCCAGATCCTACACACACACACACACACACACACACACACACACACACACACACACACACACACACACACAGACACACACACACACACACACACACACACACACACACACACACACACACATTAGCTAATGCCCTTATTACGGTCTGCCTTGCACCAGCTCTTAGTTCTGCTGTTCTAGTTCTAGACTGCTTCCTTCCTCTGACACACTGAGCTCCTCTCTCCTCTCTCTTCCATCTGAGTGCCTCCATGTCCCAGACATGCTTGTTACTAACCTAGCTCTGGGGAGCTTATTCCTTATAGTCCTTATGTTTTATCACCCGCAGTTTTCCTTGGATTACGGTGGCCCCTAACTCATGGTTGCAGCTGTAGCCGTGGTCCTGCTGCACTCCCTGCTACACCCTGCTACACCCTGCAGTGTCCTGCTACACCCTGCTACACCCTGCAGTACCCTGCTACACCCTGTAACACCCTGCAGTACCCTGCTACACCCTGCAGTGCCCTGCTACACCCTGTAACACCCTGCAGTACCCTGCTACGTCTAGTAACGCACTACAGTACCCTGCTACACCCTGCAGTGTCCTGCTACACCCTGTAAGGCCCTGCAGTACCCTGCTACACCCTGTAACACCCTGCAGTGTCCTGCTACGCCTTGTAACACCCTGCAGTACCCTGCTATGTCCTGTAACGCCCTGCAGTACCCTGCTACACCCTGCAGTACCCTGCTACACCCTGCAGTGTCCTGCTACACCCTGCAGTACCCTGCTACACCCTGCAGTGTCCTGCTACACCGTGTAACGCCCTGCAGTGCCCTGCTACACCCTGTAACAGCCTGCAGTGCCCTGCTACGCCCTGTAATGCCCTGCAGTGTCCTGCTACACCCTGTAACACCCTGCAGTGTCCTGATACGTCCTGTAACGCCCTGCAGTACCCTGCTACACCCTGCAGTGCCCTGCTACGCCCTGTAACAGCCTGCAGTGCCCTGCTACACCCTGTAACAGCCTGCAGTGCCCTGCTACGCCCTGTAATGCCCTGCAGTGTCCTGCTACACCCTGTAACACCCTGCAGTGTCCTGCTACGTCCTGTAACGCCCTGCAGTACCCTGCTACACCCTGCAGTACCCTGCTACACCCTGTAACACCCTGCTACACCCTGAAGTACCCTGCTACACCCTGTAACACCCTGTTACACCCTGTAACAACCTGCAGTGCCCTGCTACACCCTGTAACACCCTGCTACACCCTGAAGTACCCTCGTACACCCTGTAACACCCTGTTACACCCTGTAACAACCTGCAGTGCCCTGCTACGCCCTGTAACACCCTGCAGTGCCCTGCTACACCATGATCTACTAAAACTACCATTTCTAGTCACTGTTCCATTATCTTTATTGTGATTATTATTATTAGTAGTATTATTGCCACTGTTCATCACACCCCCAACCGGCACCATCAGACACCACCTACCAAGAGTCTGGGTCTGTCCCAGGTTTCTTCCTAAAAGGAGTTTTTCCTCACCACTGTCACACTGAATGCTTTCTCTTGAGGGAATGACTGGAATTGTTGTGTCTCTGTAAATGATAGAGCGTGGTCTAGACCTCCTCTATCTGTAAAGTGTCCTGAGATAACTCTGGTTATGATTTGGTACTATAAATACAATTTAACTGAATTTTATCTACAGCGACTTCCAATAAGCTAAGTTAGCAGTTAGCGGTTAGCGGTTAGCGTGGTACCTTCAGGTCCCTCCTCTCCAGGTGGATGAGTTCGGCTCCGCGGACGTCGTGTCCGATAAAGATGTCTTTATACTCAGAGAGACACAGGAAGTCCAGCCACGCCCCCACCTCCTCCGTCCCCCACTGGTGAACTGAGAGACAGACAGGTAGAGGGTCAGACAGACAGAGAGAGAGACAGGCCGGTAGAGAGGGCTGACCTGGCAGACAGACAGAGAGAGAGACAGACAGGTAGAGAGGGCTGACCTGGCAGAGACAGACAGAGACAGGTAGAGAGACAGACAGGTAGAGAGGGCTGACCTGGCAGAGACAGAGTAGCGCAGGTCTCTTTGTTTTTGTTGTTTTTGTCTTTTTTGAACTTCGGGACGAGACGAAACTTTGCGCTCCGACTGCGTTTGGAAAAATCTGTCAGTGGACCCTGAGACAGAGAGACATACAGGTTCATACAGGTGGACAGGTTCATACAGACAGACAGACATACAGGTTCATACAGACAGACAGACAGGTAGGTTCATACAGATGGACAGGTTCCTACAGACAGTTTCATACAGACAGACAGACAGGTTCATACAGACAGACAGACAGGTTCATACAGGCAGACAGGTTCATACAGACAGACAGACAGACAGACAGACAGGTTTACCTCGTCGATGATGGGACTGAGCCAGGGAACGTCAGCGAGTCGTCGGAGCTGCTGAGACACCGAACTCAGAGCTGCATTCAACTGTTCCTGCTGAGGAAGATCCAGCTGCTACACACACACACACACACAGGCACACACACACACACACACACACAGGCACACACACACACACACACACACAGACACACACACACACACACACACACACACACACACAGACACACACACACACACACACACACGCACGCACGCACACGCACACACACACCTTTATATTTTAGCATTCAGAAACTGTGAACTTTTTTGAACTCACTACAACAGAAATGTCTCAAACATCTTTAGATGATTTATCAAAGACATGCAGAGAGGAAGACAGACAGACACACAGACAGACAGACAGAGAGACAGACAGGCAGTTACCATGGACATCTTCCCAGCCAGCAGCAGTTCAGTCTCACTGAGTAAAGCTTTGACGTTACTGACCATCTGAAGGACCAGACTGCAGCTCAGGGCCTGGACACAGAGACAGGGAGGGAGAGAGACAGACAGAGACACAGAGGCACAGAGACAGGGAGGGGAGACAGACAGAGCCAGAGACAGACAGGGAGGGAGTCAGACAGAGCCACAGGGAGAGAGACAGAGACAGACAGACAGACAGGGAGAGAGACAGACAGGGAGAGAGACAGACAGAGCAACAGAGAGAGAAACAGACAGAGAGACAGAGACAGACAGGGAGGGACACAGGTTCAGTATTTGATTTGACTGAATAAAACCAGAGATTATATTCACTTTTAAACATTATAATTAACATCATTCAAGTCCCTTTATCCAAGAGGACAGGACAGAGTCCAGAACAAAGTCCAGGACAGGACAGAGTAAAGGACAGAGTCCAGGACAGGACAGAGACTAAAGACGCAGTCTGTACCCCGGAGGTGTTGGACTTGGCATAGACCACGTCCATGGCCTTGGAGCTGGCGTTGACGGCGTGAGCCAGTTCCTGTTCCAGACTGTGATGAGACTGGGCCACCTCCCGAATACTGGAACACAAAACAACATCAAGAACATCGATAATCATCAGCTGTCTTCTATGATATCAATCAATAATCATCAGCTATCTTCTATGATATCAATCAATAATCATCAGCTGTCTTCTATGATATCAATCAATAATCATCAGCTGTCTTCTATGATATCAATCAATAATCATCAGCAGGGCCACACGCAATCTGCACACGTAGAATTAAAGTAAATCAATCTCAGAGTGTTAACACCACAACTCCAAAAACACAAACTAACTCTTTCCTTCTGGATCAGGTGTTACCTGTTAGTGTGTGTGTGTGTTACCTGTGTAGTGTTACCTGTTAGTGTGTGTGTGTGTGTTACCTGTGTAGTGTTACCTGTTAGTGTGTGTGTGTGTTACCTGTGTAGTGTTACCTGTTAGTGTGTGTGTGTGTGTGTGTGTTACCTGTGTAGTGTTACCTGTTAGTGTGTGTGTGTGTGTTACCTGTGTAGTGTTACCTGTGTAGTGTTACCTGTGTAGTGTTACCTGTTAGTGTGTGTGTTACCTGTGTAGTGTTACCTGTTAGTGTGTGTGTGTGCTACCCTGTGTAGTGTTACCCTGTTAGTGTGTGTGTGTGTGTTACCCGTGTAGTGTTACCTGTGTAGTGTGTGTGTGTGTGTGTTACCTGTGTAGTGTTACCTGTTAGTGTGTGTGTGTACCCTGTGTAGTGTTACCTGTGTAGTGTCGTGCTGTGTATGTGTGTGTTACCCGTGTAGTGTTACCTGTGTAGTGTTACCTGTGTAGTGTTACCTGTTAGTGTGTGTGTTACCTGTGTAGTGTTACCTGTTAGTGTGTGTGTGTGTTACCTGTGTAGTGTTACCCTGTGTAGTGTTACCCTGTTAGTGTGTGTGTAGTGTTACCTGTGTAGTGTTACTTGTTAGTGTGTGTGTGTGTGTTACCCGTGTAGTGTTACCTGTTAGTGTGTGTGTGTGTGTTACCCGTGTAGTGTTACCTGTTAGTGCTGTGTGTGTGTGTGTGTGTGTTACCTGTGTAGTGTTACCTGTTAGTGTGTGTGTGTGTGTGTGTGTTACCTGTGTAGTGTTACCTGTTAGTGTGTGTGTGTGTTACCTGTGTAGTGTTACCTGTTAGTGTGTGTGCTACCTGTGTAGTGTTACCTGTTAGTTTGCGTGTGTTACCTGTGTAGTGTTACCTGTGTAGTGTTACCTGTTAGTGTGTGTGTGTGTGTGTGTGTGTTACCTGTGTAGTGTTACCTGTTAGTGTGTGTGTGTGTTACCTGTGTAGTGTTACCTGTGTAGTGTGACCTGTGTAGTGTTACCTGTGTAGTGTTACCTGTGTAGTGTTACCTGTGTGTGTGTGTGACCTGTGTAGTGTTACCTGTGTAGTGTTACCTGTGTAGTGTTACCTGTAGTGTTACCTGTGTAGTGTGACCTGTGTAGTGTGACCTGTGTAGTGTTACCTGTTAGTGTGTGTGTGTTACCTGTGTAGTGTTACCTGTTAGTGTGTGTGTGTGTTACCTGTGTAGTGTTACCTGTTAGTGTGTGTGTGTGTGTGTGTGTGTGTGTGTTACCTGTGTAGTGTTACCTGTGTAGTGTGACCTGTGTAGTGTTACCTGTGTAGTGTGACCTGTGTAGTGTGACCTGTGTAGTGTTACCTGTGTAGTGTGACCTGTGTAGTGTGACCTGTGTAGTGTGACCTGTGTAGTGTTACCTGTGTAGTGTGACTTGTGTAGCGTTACCTGTGTAGTGTGACCTGTGTAGTGTGACCTGTGTAGTGTGACCTGTGTAGTGTGACCTGTGTAGTGTT
The DNA here is from genome assembly GCF_031162955.1 of Sander vitreus. Classification (NCBI taxonomy): domain Eukaryota; kingdom Metazoa; phylum Chordata; class Actinopteri; order Perciformes; family Percidae; genus Sander; species Sander vitreus. The sequence continues at coordinate 20,368 of NW_027595525.1, read as the reverse complement.
ACCTGTGTAGTGTAACCTGTGTAGTGTTACCTGTGTAGTGTGACCTGTGTAGTGTGACCTGTTTAGTGTGACCTGTGTAGTGTTACCTGTGTAGTGTGACCTGTGTAGTGTTACCTGTGTAGTGTTACCTGTGTAGTGTAACCTGTGTAGTGTTACCTGTGTAGTGTGACCTGTGTTGTGTGACCTGTGTAGTGTGACCTGTGTAGTGTTACCTGTGTTGTGTGACCTGTGTTGTGTGACCTGTGTTGTGTGACCTGTGTAGTGTGACCTGTGTAGTGTTACCTGTGTAGTGTTACCTGTGTAGTGTGATCTGTGTAGTGTGACCTGTGTAGTGTTACCTGTGTAGTGTTACCTGTGTAGTGTGACCT
>NW_027595525.1:7500-10000 GCF_031162955.1 Sander vitreus | reverse complement strand
CTAAAACCTAAAGATCCTATCTGTCCTTACCAGAGTCCATCTGGTGTTTAGTAACTCCTAAATAATGTAGATTCCTCACTGACGTCCAGTGATCAGCGGTTAATGAGACAGAGTTTGGACTCTGCAGCAGTTCCTGTTTAGCTGCTTTCTCCGTGGAGTACAGGCTGTGTGGTGAGACTACTGTCCCCCCTCGACGGCCATGTGTAAGACGGGTCAGGTGAGACTACTGTCCCCCTCGACGGCCATGTGTAAGACGGGTCAGGTGAGACTACTGTCCCCCTTGACGTCCATGTATAAGACGGGTCAGGTGAGACTACTGTCCCCCTTGACGTCCATGTGTAAGACGGGTCAGAACATGCCAACCATAGTACGTCTTTAAGACCCGAGTCCTCTACATGCTGACAGGTCTGCAGTTAGCTGCCACCCGTTCAGCAAGAGCTGAAGTCATTTTTTGGATTTGGTTTCATCAACAGGTCGGCTAGTAGTACTCTCCAAAATACTGCTTAGCCTGATCCTGCTAGCATCAACCTGAGTCACGTTAATTAGCTCGTAGCTGGTAGCTCCAGCTGGACGTGCTGCGGTGATATTTTAATTCAGCTTTACTCAACGTGCATATGGTTTAGACTTGTCTACGAGCCGTCAGGAGTTTAGGAAAATAAAAAGCTCCATTCAGAGTTATTGCTGCTGTGTTTCTCCATCATCCTGCAGCCTGCAGCAGCAGGATGTGTTAGGAGGAAGTGGCAGCTTGATGAGAAGTAACGGTGCTGCAAAGGGTCAAAATAGTAGCTGTTAGGCCCCACGCCAAGCCCAGTGAGGTGGAAATACATTAATAAATGGAGGCATGAGATTAAAAAAAATGTATGCGTTATGCTCGGCCCTTAATCGCATCACGATTAACGCGTTAATGCTAACAGCCCTAATATTTATACAGACAGACAGACAGAGAGACAAAGAGACAGACAGGCAGGCAGACAGACAGACAGGCAGGCGATCCTACTTGGCTGAGGAGATGACGACAGAGTGCTGGTCTGATGTCAGGATCTTGGACAGGTGAGCGGCGACCGAGTCCTCATAGGTCAGAATCTCCTGAACCTGATCACATGACACACCAGCACATGACACGCTGAGGTCACTTCAGAAAGGACTCTCAGGAACACTTTTCACTTATATTTCACTTAGTTTTTAAACATTGAGGGCCCTATCACCCGGCGCAAAGCCCGACGCAAGTGTCTTTGCTAGCTTAGATCCTAAAAATAGGGCCCTGAGTCTTCTACACGTTTGGTCTTGTCTTCGCCTTGGTTTCTAGTGGTTAAAAGGCGAGGAAAAGGCGACAAAAAAGGCACTTTTCTTTTCTTGTAGACATTTCGCCTTGCATTAAGTCTTCTAGTCGTTAAGTCTTCTAGTCATTGAGTCTTCTAGTCGTTAAGTCTTCTAGTCATTGAGTCTTCTAGACATTAAGTCTTCTAGTCATTGAGTCTTCTAGACTAAGTCTTCTAGTCGTTGAGTCTTCTAGACATTAAGTCTTCTAGTCATTGAGTCTTCTAGACTAAGTCTTCTAGTCGTTGAGTCTTCTAGACTAAGTCTTCTAGTCATTGAGTCTTCTAGACTAAGTCTTCTAGTCGTTGAGTCTTCTAGTCGTTAAGTCTTCTAGTCATTGAGTCTTCTAGACTAAGTCTTCTAGTCATTGAGTCTTCTAGACTAAGTCTTCTAGTCATTGAGTCTTCTAGACTAAGTCTTCTAGTCATTGAGTCTTCTAGTCATTGAGTCTTCTAGACATTGAGTCTTCTAGACTAAGTCTTCTAGTCGTTGAGTCTTCTAGACATTAAGTCTTCTAGTCGTTGAGTCTTCTAGACATTAAGTCTTCTAGTCGTTGAGTCTTCTAGACATTTAGTCTTCTAGACATTAAATCTTCTAGACATTTAGTCTTCTAGACATTGTGTCAAGATGTGACTTCCTGTTACCTCAGAGTCCTCGCTGCAGTCCTCGGTGACGGAGGACGCAGAACGTTGCCGTGGAAACTTTGTCTCATAGACCATAATACTCCACCTGCATCAGGAGAGAGAGAGACAGGTACCTGTCTGTCAGTCAATAGACAGATCAATATTCATAACACAAGATCAATATTCATAACACAACATCAATATTCATAACACTACATCAATATTTATAATACTACATCAATATTAATACTAGATCAAACATATCCTCCTCTCCCCCCCTTACCCCAGGTGCCCCCCCCCTTACCCCAGGTGCCCCCCCCTCCCCAGAGTAACATCAGAATATTCCAGTTATTTTATTATAATATTCTGACTTTTATCAAGTTAATATATAAACGTTGTTATAACATTGACTAAACGTTACCTTAAAGCTAAGATAGTGTCTGTGTGTGTGTGTGTGTGTGTGTGTGTGTGTGTGTTACCTGTCTCACCCCCTGTTACCTGTCTAACATCAGTTACCTGTCTCACCCCCTGTTGTCTCACCCCCTGTTACCTGTCTAACA
>NW_027595524.1:0-65056 GCF_031162955.1 Sander vitreus | reverse complement strand
AAATTACAGACAGTAATATGAACAATAACACATTACAATTGATTTATATAAATTATTTATACAGTATATTGTGTATTTGTGTATTCATAATAATAATCAATTTATTATATTTACATATATATTGCATTTGCTGTTGTTTATTTCTGTTTTAAGGCTTGTTCACGACAGTCCTTGCTCAAAAGGTGTCCAGCTGTCAAATCAGTCATTTTTCTAGATGCTGCACCAGTTTGCCTGCTTTGGACCCAGTAGGATTTCTACAACATCTAGAATGTATCCAGTCAAGTCTTTAGCAAAAGAGGCTCTTGTGAGTCCCAAAAAACCCCAACTTGCCTGATTAATTAAAACCAGCAGTGTTACAGGTGTGCTCATGTACACAAAGCATGCTCATTGAGCTTTCACAGAAAGAACAATGTCAGTGGAAAATGTTGGCCAGCTGCACACTACGTCGCTGATGGGTTGTTTAATTACAGTTATTAATGTACCTGAATATTATAAGCAAAATATTGAAGTGAGCAATGCACATCATTAGGTGTACAACATAGCTACAACAGCAGGTGTCTGTGACTCATCACAGGTCAAATAAACCTGACATGCACTCTAATATTTATTTATTTTATCTTACTGTCGGAAAATAAAAAACATCAGCCTGAGTTGTATTGAGCCAGTATTGGTGTACTGTGTAGCAGTGCTTTCAGTTTACAGCGCTGTCATTTACTGTACATGCACTTAGGTAACCAGATTTCCAGTTAGAGGATTTGATAAACCTGTTTTCCTTGGCCATGTATACAGTACATTTAACCAGGTTTGTTTTCACATGTGCGCATGTGCATGACAAAAACTTCAGACAAAAACTTGCTGTTCAACAATGCAGTGGAATGAAAGGAGCCGGTCTTGCATCACCACAACTGTTAAAATAATGAAGTAATACTTTCAAAATAAGGTCAGGGTAGGGGACAATTCTGATTTGGATGGACAGTATATGTCACCAGGTTAAAATGCATGTAAATGCCTTCTCCGTTTACCTGTAAAACACTCTGAGTAACCTGGTTTCTAGTGTACGCACTGAATTAAAAAATGGAAAAGTGAACGCTCAATGCCCCTTACCGAGGAGAGTAAAGAAGAGTGTTTGAGCGAGGCACTCTACCTTAAACGGCTCCAGTAGAGCTGCTCAGTGGCAAACAGCACACGACTACCCACATGTGTGAAGGTGGGAAAATTAGTGTGAACTAGGAACTTGCTGGAAAAGAGCAAACTCTGTCAACTTTCCACGATTGAAAAGTTTTTTCAAGGACATAAACAAAACCCATTACATCACGTCTCTGCTTTCTGTTGCTAAGGACAGGATTCCTGAGCACTAAGGCAAACCCTGTTCACCTGACTAAAGTCATGACTTCATTCTCACAAGATGTGCAAACAGGAAATGTTAAAGAAGTGTTGTCATGGAAACGGTGCAACTTGTCTTCAACAGCAGCAGATGGATACAATTCAGAGCGAGTTCATACATAGACAGACTGTAGTGGTTCCCCTTTATGTGTCGCAAGAGAGCCGACAGTGGGAAAGCTGTTAGCTCAAACAGAAAGATGGTGCTGTGGACTGACTATAGTATACAGGCTCTTCGGGCCAATAGGTCGCTTTAACTGAACTCTTTGCCTATAGTGCAACAACTACGTGTTCACTGACAAAACTGAAAAAACACACATCTAATACAGCAGAGCAACAAAAAGTGAGGTGAAGTGAATGACATATTAGGGAGAAGAATGCCAGAGATAGAAAGAGAGAGGGTCGAGAGACCTTTAAACAGAGCCGAATCTATGAGAGCTCACAAAGGAATCCAGCCTAATTGAAGTGTTGATTAGAGGTCGATAAAGATTCGGGATGCTTATCTTGCTCTCATTCATTACAGGGACGGGAAGTGATTAGTTTGCCCCGTTAATAATAATACTGTGTGTGTGTGTGTGTGTGTGTGTGTGTGTGTGTGTGTGTGTGTGTGTGTGTGTGTGTGTGTGTGTGTGTGTGTGTGTTGGGAGCGGATTTGGTAAATGAAAAAAACAAAACAGTGCCCGTATGAATCAAAAATGACAAACCTTACATGTCACCATGTTGTTTTCAGTGCATGTAAAACAGGTAATAGTCTTTATAAAAACCCTTCTCCAAGGAAGGCAAGTGTCTGGGAAAAGTGTGGCTCACAGTCTAGTCTGTGGCCGCGTTAAATGTGGGATTTATGGGGTTTGTAAAAAACGACTGCTGAGCTTTTAAAACTCATTTCGGCTCCTCTGCTTTCCTCGCTTGCATGCATTTCTTTGAATCTCTGCTGGCTGGTGCTGTGGTGAATCAAAAGGTTTTATTGCTGTTTAGAGTGGGGTTTTTTTTTTTTGGAAGTTAATTGCATTCATATGAGTCTCCCACACACTGACCTGCTGCTAAAAATGACACAGCTTTTAAGTCCTAATACAGTAAATGCAATACTTTTCCACCAACACCTATGTCTGGATAGACTCTCCTTTTCTGTACGACACACACACACACACACACACACACACACACACACACACACACACACACACACGCAGAACACAAACAGATGTGGGGAAATGGATCAGTTCTGACAGAGAACAGGGATAAACGGTAAGATAATCAGGTGTGAAATCATTCTGGGTTTTTTTTCTGCAGTAATTCAGTCGGCCTTAACTTCTCTCAGCGCACAGGGCAATTTCTGTTTTACACAAAACTAATAGCAGGGCTTTAAACACACGTAATGGTACAGTAGGGAAATGTTAACCGGTCAGCTCAACATAGGTATGTGACTCCCAGGGAAGCACCAGCATTTCACACCTTATCTCCCACAGTGGCCTTTTAGTCCTTTTCCTTCATCCTTTCCCCATCAGCTCCGTATTATTCCCTCCTTTTGTTGATCAGTCATTGCATAACCATCCTTCTGTCCGCTTATCCCTCTCTACTCCTCCATCTGCCTCCCTCCTTCTCAGTCTCTCTGTCTCTCAGGTTTTATACAAGCAATGTGAATTATAATGTGTGAAGATAAAGTGGCTAAAAGGAAATTATGCAATAAATGGTAATGTCAACTAAAAATGATGCAAAGTAGATCTACTTCCATAGCTCCCTGTGGGTGTGTTTCTGAAGTTCTTCTTTTTCTTATTCAACAATCCAAAAAATTTGGGGTAAAAATATTCAGTTGACAGTTGGTAACTAAGCCAGCATGCCTGCCACTATCTAGTTGCTATCTGGCAGCAGACTGGCAGAAAGCAAACAGTAGATTTGGTGTTGCCCATGGACTCCTTGGAGAGTTAAGCATGTTTGCATGGAGAAATACACACACACACACACACACACACACACACACACACACACACACACACACACACACACAGTCCAACTAATGAGCTCTGCTGTTGCAAAAGAATAAATTATATTAAAATGTTAATACACTGTATCTCACATTGCATATTGTCTGAGAGACAGCAGCTGATGTAACAGGTCACAACTGTCCTGCGGTAACACCAACCAAATCACACAAGCAAATCTTATTGCGCTTAATTAATAGATTTTTAAAAACTTGTGCCACGTGCAAGGGTGATCAGTCAAAACAAGAACCCTGGTTAACCGCTCATCAAACTTTACATTGGAATATAGGCTGCCTTGTTCATTAGTGAAGCCGGTACAAAAGCTTCCAGCATTCAGCTTTTAATATCTTCGAGGCACTCAGGTGAAGGTGTTGGCAGTTGGGTTGCTATAGAGACAGCTCCAGTATATCTGTGAATCACCATCATAATAATGCCACTGTGTTCTTGTACAACGGCAGGGAGTTAATCTAGAGTAGTTCTTCCAGAAGTGGCTTTTTAAAAAAAGTTTTTCCTAAAAGTTATTCATTACTTATGTTAAACAAGATAAATGTCAAACACCTGTGCTCATTACTGAGAGCAGGTGCTTGTGTATCTGGCTTTGTGGTGCTAGTAAAAAAGCCCATTAATGTGGTGGAATCAATGAGAAGAAGCAGATAAAACAAACAAACAATAGAATCAGACTGTTCATTAAGGATAAACAGCACATGCAGTCCTAGAGTAACTCTAATCTCCCTTTATCAGGAAACTGGTTTAGAGTAGGCTGAATCAAGGACTGTCAGAAATAATTTGAGAAAACCAATTTGACGGACTTTGACGAAGTATGCAAAGGGTCTGTGCTGCAGTTGATCTGGTTTAAGAAGGCTAGGCTAGAGCTAAACCAGATCAGTGTTGTAGCCTACCACTAGTACAGACACAGGGCTTTAGAAGGTCAATTAAAGTTGCATGGGTTAGGGTTAGTTAACGACTGAAGCAAAGGCACCACTTAACAGCAGGACGAAAACAATAAGAGTTAGTTGCCGTGTACTTAGTTCTTCTGCTGGAGATGGTGGACGATTCCATTTTTAGCCATTTCAAGCTGTACTTTGTGATTAGTGCTCTTTAGCTAATGTTAGCATGCTAACACGCTAAACAAAGACGGAGAACAAATCATAAAAATCACATCTTCCAAACATCAGCATGCTAACAGTCATTATGAGCATGTTAGCATGATGCCAAAGTACAGCATCACAGGGCTGCTAGCATGGCTGTAGAATCGTAGTCTGTTAAGACTGTATAATATTAATGGACAGAGCATGTGCGACGTCACCCATTGGTTTGTGGAGATCTGCTATGAGTCGTCGAGTTTGCCGTTACGGCGGGTTAAAGGCGTTATACAGTAGCCGCAGCCCAGCTGGCGCACGCAAATGTTATGTCATGGAATCACCGTAACTATTTATACCCGTGCCGGTGGTCGCGACACTAGTTGCAGTCTTCTCCTGAACAGAGGTGGCGCTAATGAAGAAAGACTTTGTTCTTTCTACGGACTAGAAGAAGAAGAAAAAGATAAACAACGGCAGAACTGGCAGCAGCATTGACGTCAATGCTTCAATATGATTCAATGACCTACTTCGTCGGATCAAGCCTTTCATTCACCATAAAAGAACTCATCTTAACCCAGTAAGTTTACAAGAGAGACTTGCAGTCACTGTGAGAGTCCTGGCATCCGGTTGCCCAGGAGCTCGTTCATGCTTCCTGTTTCTGCTTTGTCGCGCGCCGCTGAAAAAAAAAAAAAAGAGTGGCGCGCGACCTTTGCTCGTGCGCTATAAATCTGGGCGCGCCAGACGCCCAGACATCGTGATGTCATTTTGACGTCACGATGGCCAGCTTGGCTGCGGCTACTGTAAAACGGCCATTACACTCTACCTTACGTTACACACTTTCACTGGCAATCACATCATAGCCACGCCCTAAAACACCCCCTGCTTTATCGCTGATTTTAAAATCAACAAGACCATAATTCAAAAAATGAACATCATTATGTATTGCAGAAGACTTCAAACTAGCGATTGAGACCATAAACTCATTATGAAAATGTTTACTGAGGTAATAAATCAAGTGAGAAGTGGGTCACTTTGTCATAGACTTCTACAGAAATCAACCTCCTTTTGCAACCACACGTGTCGCCCCCTGCTGGAATTCAGATAGAATGCAGGTTTAAGGCACTTCCGCATTTGCGGCACTTCGCCGAACCGGACGCTTTGTCCATTAATATTATACAGTCTATGGTTAAGACAGTGCTGTGCTTCTCAAAGGGGGGTACGTGTACCCCTAGGGGAAAATTTGCAGTACTGCAGGGGGTACGCAGAATATTGTTTCCCAATGTTAACAATGTTAACAACTGCAATAAAATAATGAATTTAGAGATGGATTTTAAACATTTGAAATAGCATTTAAGTGTTTTTCATCTACAAGGTTGTTGTTTAGTAAATCAGACACTGATGGTGCAGCGCTGTAATGTAGGCATACCTCTTTATAAAAGGCTCTGTTTTGTTTTTTCTACAGAAAAATGTTTTGCGCTGGTCAATTGATACATAACTAAACTAAATTATTAATATAAGAGGGTACATCATTGAAAAATGTTTGAGAATCACTGTGACTAGATAGTGATACAGCAATTGATAAACAGAGTGTAATACACGTCATCTGCTTATGATGATGATTACATTCTTTAAATAAAGAAATATGCTTCTTTCCTTAAATCAAATGCTTGCTATGAGTCCTACAGCAGTACAAAGGGTTATGCGTGCGTGCGTGTGTGTGTGTGTGTGTGTATGTTATGTGTATGTGAATATGCGTCTAAAATACTAATTCATATTGTAGCATTCTTAGTTTCACTAATCAGTCAATGTTTTAGCCTGCAGCTCTTTATTAGCAGCCAGTTTCTCCGCTGCCTCCGTCCCCTCCTCCTTCATCCCTCCATCGCTTATCACTTCATGTGATCTTCACAGAAGGGACACCAGTCACTTGACGTGACTTTCAATTTGCCCACTCTTTACACCTCTCTTCTTCATCTCTAACGTCTCTCCTTTCTTTCTTTGTCACGTCTGTCACTCTTCACTCCGGCTGCCACACTTTGATCAGCGATTAGCCGCACATCTCACTGCTGCCTCTGTCTCGCAGTTTGTATATACTGTGGTGTATTTATCTTTTCACATCCTCTCCATTTTGGCCTCTTTTTTCCTTTACTGACTCATGCTTTATTCATGTGCTCTTTTTGTCAGTAGGCATCTTTTCGGAAAGCTACAACCCTAGACATCATAAAAAAAAATCACTATCTTCACTTTTTAAGCTTCCTGTTTTATAAATGTTCCTCTGTTTCCCCACTGCTATTCTTTCCTTTTCTCTGTCTCGTTTTATGTGCTATGTTTTTCCTTGCCTCTTTTTTTGTCCCTTTTCTCTATTCATCCCTGCCATTAAATATTTGATTACGAGCGCACTGACATGACACCACTGTTCCCCGCCGGAGCCGAGGGTGTTCAGCTCTCCAAGTAGAGGACGAAGAAGGAAACATGAGGCACTTTCAAACATACATCTGAGCCTTTTCTGTCATTTAATCATGCAGTTTCAGAACAGCCAATCATTGACATTTATTAGATTATTTCAAGAATAGCAAGGTCATAGAACATAGCTGCAAAGACATCCATCCAACAAGGACATTCAATTTTAGGAGAATATGGGTTGCTTCCACTCAGACTTGCGTAGGCACTGTAAATTAGCCGAGATAAAAAATGAGCGCCATCAGTCTGTAATGTGTTTTGTGTAGTTTATAGTTCAGGCATTTTAGGGGGAAATTGGCTTGAGTTTGCATTTAAAATTATCAATACAACCTGAACTTTGTGTTGGAGCTACTCGATATCAGGGTAGGGTAGTCTAAGAAAAACACACTGCATACCTTTGTGTGTCTGTACAATGCGTGGGCACTAGCAAGAAGCTGCTGATGGCTTGTCTAAATGTGGAGGAGCCAACACTTCAGGGGAAACAAACAAGAAAGAGAAAAGAAAGCAGCCAAAAATAGACGGGCATGCACATGGGACAGTAAAAAGCAAAGGGAGACAAATCAGGGAGGCAAAGCAGAGTGTAAGCCATTATGCCTGCAGCTAGCATCTTAGCTAAGTTAAGCTAAAGAACTACCCCACTGACCCACATATCTCACAGCCAGCAGTTTAGGCTGAAACTCTGAGCGCTAGCTTGCTAACCACCGGGCCACCACTAGTAAGCTGAGTCACTCTGTCCAACAGGAAGATTTATAATTCAAAGACATGAACACACCTGTAATGGAACAGAGTGAAACGCAAGTGCAACGAACCAAGCAGAGCTGAGGTAAACCTAACCTTCTGGAGATAAACTGGCTTTAAAGGATACGTTTACCCAACTTTCTTACTGTAAGTGGCATCTAGACATGTAGATAGTTTAGTTTTGTGAACACCTTGACTTGAATTTCACAAACCGAAAAATTACACAAAAAGGTACAAAGGATTATCTGCAGAACTCCATGTGGACACTTTTATTTGGGACTATTTCTTCAGTAGAAAGTAGTACCAGAGTTGTTTCCAGAAGAAGATGTTGTTGTTGAGTTTTCCTTCGTTTTGAGCAGCACAAATTAAACTTCATCTTCAATGTGTTGCAGTGGCGTCATCAGTCTGGGAGATGAATATCTCAAAACCTCAGCAGATTAAACCGAAAATATCACAAGGGGAACTGACAAACGGTTTTCTTGTGATTTGGGTGAAGCAACAAACAAATTCATATCTAGAACAAACACTACAATGTTTATAATGGAAATTATTGAAATAATTTGTATTTGTAAGTGTACTGGGAAGCTGATATATTGTGTCAGCGAAAACAACAAACCCAGGAAGATCTCATTTCAGATCAGTTTGTTTTTCCAACAATGACTAATAACTAAACCAAGTGTTTATACTGACAAGTCTGTAAGAAGAAGAAAGTATGCTAAGGAAAGCACAATAATAAATAGATTAAATAGGTTAGATTAGATTAGCAGAATACTTTTAATTGTAATGTAACAGCAGAACGTACCTGTTCTGGTTCAATTGTATGTGCTCTACTGTACAGTGGAAAGACAAAATGATCATAAGTGAAGTATACTGAATGTAACCAAAGTACGTAGGGCTGGGCAACATATCAATATTATATCAACATCGATATATAAGGCTAGATATCGTCTTAAATTTTGGATATGGTAATATCGTGATATGACACAAGTGTTGTCTTTTCCTAGTTTTAAAGGTCCTAAATATCCACACAGGTGTTTCCAGTTAACCTGGCTGATTAGCCCTCTTCCCAGGAGTGTGTGAGTGTGTATAGACCTTTTTCACAGCAGACATTTTGACTAGTAGGAAAAGCACAGCTGAAACTGATAACCTTCCCAGTGTCCCAGTGAGCTATTTCAGTGAGTCAGCATGCACAATGCCAGGGCCTCTCCTAAGTGGAATGCAGCCATCATTAATGGTTTTGAATACACCTGTGCTTATCCTACTATGACATGTCAACAGTGAAAAAGGTCTATAGACTGACTGATTGACATCTTTCTGAGTCTCTTGTTAGCTTTGTTGCTCCAGTAAGGGCAGGACAGACGACAGCTTTATCATTCTTATTGGTATAAAATATTTGTGATCTAATAAATTCCCATCCAAGCTCCGGCCCACTTTCAACCTGAGCGGAGTCGAATCAGCCAGATTAACTGAAATCACCTGTGTGGGTGTTCAGAGGCTTTAAAGGCTGCATTACAGTAGAGTGATGTAATTGTCTGAATTCATCAGATGCACTAGCTGTTTTATTATTTGCCATTATTATTCATTACATCCACGTTATTGGTGATTATTTATCAAAACTCTCATTGTGTCAATGTTTTGTAAAAGCACCAATTGTCAACAATACAATATCGCCGCAATATCGACATTGATGTAAATGGTCAAGAATATCGTGATATTTGAATTTTTGCTATTTGCCCAGCTCTAAAAGCGCGTTACCGCAGGGTGCTATGTAAACTAGTCATGAATGGCTCCCAGTGTTCTGAAGTTTGGGTGAACGGGTGTCTGCATGCAGCAGCAGCAGCAGCAGCAGTGGTGGCAGCGGCTGCTTTAATTCTGACCTGGAGTGTGTAAGCTCATGTGTTGCAGACTAAATAGTAGTGAAGAGGGAGGGAGGTCAGGCCAGTTTACAGGGGGAAAAAGTGGGTCGCTTCTCGTTGACAGATCTGCTGGAATGTGACGTCTGAATAAGCCTGCAATTGTGATTTTAACTACAAAGAATCAATTAATCCCTGCAAATAAAAACCCAGCGTTAGTATTTGTGTCTGCATGCTGCAGATGCCACATTTCTTTCAGCAGAGTTGGAAGTCCAGCAACTTTATGGTGTGTGTTTGACATTTTTCACACAGTGCGGTTAAAATAGACAAAGCAGTGGTGCAGAGATGTGGGGGTGTTTTCAGTTTTCGAACATCTTTAAGAGTATGATAATTTTTTTATTCGAAGCTGATCAGCTGAGTGTCTCATTCACATCATCCCACACAACTGCACAGCTCTGCTAGCTCTCTACTTTCTGTCCTTATTGTTAACACACTCCCTCTCACTGCCTTTGTATTCTGGCTCCATCCTTCTCCTGATAAAACTTCAGTATGGGCCTCGCTACTTTTAGGATCTTATCCTGGTTTGAGTTATTCTCCCTGTCACTCTCTTTCTCTCTGCCTGTTTTCTTCCATTCTGTCAATGTCTCTCCCTCATCTTTATTTACTCGCCTCTCCCTCTTTTCAACCCAACTTCCCTGCTCCACACCATTTCCTCCTCTCTTTGCTTCCCTCACTCACAGTCTCTGAGACGGTAATGATTGGTCCGTCATCTGATCAGCTGAACTGTCTGAGCCTGAAACTGGTTTGAGCGAGTAAATCATATAGCAGCTGATAAACCTTTTAATGTTAACTTTTCAGTAACTGGGGTCAAAAAAACATTAGCTTCACAACTAGGAAAGAAATGTAATCCTTCAACTGATGTTAAAACCAATCTCCCAAATTTGATTTACAAGGATGTCACCTGATAGTATAGTAATATGTGCCAAACAGTGGCCTCTAATGGTTTAGAAAAAGGTCATTTTGTTTGTGCATTAGTTAATAAGGAAGGCAACATTAAACTGGCAGATTATGCATTAGAGTCGGGTGTGTGTGTGTGTGTGTGTGTGTGTGTGTGTGTGTGTGCGTGCGTGTGCGTGGGTGCATGTGAAAGATATGCACACATACCAGGGGTCTTTAATATTTTTTAAGCCTAGGACCCTTTAACCGAGAGACATGGATCAGGGACCCCCTACTATACGGTATATATGTTGTATAACATTTAGTTGCATATTAAACTGTGCCTACAATAACGTGTAGGACGGCCTAAAGCCTTTATACATAGCTTTTTAGTGCATAGAATACCAAGCTATTAAAATAATAATTGTTGGCATGATTTTATAAATCATGTTTTAATGTTACACATATAATGTGGCACAGTGAATCCTTAGAATAACTGTATCTGTGGATGGCCTTAGTGACTACCTTAACTATAGGCCAGTAAGCCCATCATTCGTGTTTTTTTCTCACAAAAAGGCTGTTTTATGGTTGCTAATACTATGTTAGTTTCATTAAAAGACATTTTCAATTTTGAAAAAAAAGTTCACAAAATCAATAATTTGGTGGCCCCCCTGCAGTAATTTTGAGGACCCCCTAGGGGTCCCCTTTTGAAGGTCTCTGCATTAGACAGAAGCAGATGAAAGAGTGCTTTAAGGTAGCAAAATAAATTAGTTACACATAGCAACAATTAAGTGAAATATACATTATCTGTGTGCTGAGTGCTGGAAGGATGAATAATTTACATCACATTTACAGGATAATGCAGTTTCAACCTCGCTCAGCATTTATTTGCATTAGTGCAAATACTTCCCTGACCCAGATTGCTTTGTGTGATCTTCCCAAAACTACCATCAACCTGGAGCACTGCTGGTTATAGGTCTCGCCGGTGTGTGTTGTGTTACTGCAGGAATGGGAGCAATGATCTAAGGTGGCGCAAAGTGACGATCAACTGGCCATGGTGCAGCCGAGCCTGAGCCATGAGTGATGTGAAAAACAAGACAGTTTGCTGCGAGGAGAGAGACGCTGCGTCTGTAAATCTCTGTTTAATACCCTGCAGTCATGTTGTTTCCCCTCACAACAATAATAAATCACAAACAATCCAATAGTCACTTCCCATGGGAGGGCCTGTTAGATAAAGTCATTACCAACTACCCAGAGGATTTTTCACGATCATGCACTTATAAACACACAGAACAGATTTATACATTATACTCATTTAGGTTTAAACTCACACATTTAACAAACGATACACCAAATACCAGGGAAGAAAGCAGAAGAAAAAAAAAATATGGTACAGTGTCTGTTAGCTGACCGCATACCACTACGTTGCCATTCACACACACACACACACACTCCGACACTCACAGACAGACGGCAATTATGACTTCATTGTCACTATCTGAGTCATCTGCGAGGCTGGTAAGCCAATTCAATTCAAAACTGATATTGAACCAAGCCGCTACACAGACTGTGATCATATTCAGTTTGCCCTCTCTGCAACAAAGAGAGCACCCCGAAGCTATTTATCTCCCCTCTGAATCTGGAGATATTATTCTCATTACAGTCAGAGCAATGACTGGAGGAGTAATAACCCCCAAAATACCTCTCAGCTATGAATATGGTTATGTGTGAATGGAATGAGAAACCAAAAGTATTATTTCAAGTTTGGTGGTCCAAATGGATTTCCCCTACCTGTGGTCTGTCTCTCAAGTAAGCCTTTTTCTTGTCTTTCTGCACACACGCACACATTTTATGTTGTTAATGGATTTCGGAATGAATAGTTGCATTATAAAGTACCTTTTTAGAGTGAATTCTGAAAACAGACAACAGTTTAAAGGCCTGGTCAAACGGTAAAATAATTTAACAAAGTCATTTAACTCTGTGATCAGTGGATTCGAACCAAAAAGTTCAATTCTTATGTGCGATTTATATAATAAATGATTCGATACGAACAAAGGGAGCTATTGTAACTTATTAATTAGCTGTGTGTCACCACCCACTTTTTTTTTTTTTTAACAGTCTTCTGTCGCTGTATAATTTGCTCCACAACAGAAGAATGGTTTGTAGACAATTAGAAGACAGGAGTCGATATACAAACACTTCTTTGAATACACACGTCTTTTGAATAAACTGTGTGAACTCACTGAACTGTTAGCAAAAGACAAGCTTGCTAACAGACAGTTAACAAGCTTGTTCGCGTCCGAGCTAATGAGCTTACTGAAGGACAGTTAACAAGCTCCTCTTCAGTAGAACTCTTTATTGTATTAAATGATGTGCAATCCAAAGAAAGAAGCTCGAGTAGTTATTGTGACTGTCTAGCTCTAGAATATTCCTAGCGTCCTAGCATGCCAGCACCAGCAACGGTAGTTGATCTAGTCCTGTGAGTTTTCACTATGTCACCAACCTACCGTAAACAAATATTTAGCCATGCACTGATTCATTTCACTGTGCCACAATCTGGTGTGACCGGACCTTTACTCTTATTCATTGTTTTGTGCTCTGGTAGCAAATATGTATTTTTAAATTCCTTGCTGTCTTTCTGTGTCTGTCTGTCTGTTTGTTACACACACACACACACACACACACACACACACACACACACACACACACACACACACACACACACCCCTGCCTGCCTCCTTTCCTCCACCAACTCCCTCTTTTCCTATTCCTTTAGATACACCTATCAGGATGAGCCTTTCAACCTTCACTCTCTTCCATGCATGTGCACATTTTTAGCAGTCAAACCTCATTTCACAGCATGAAGTATATACGCTTGTAGAAGCGAGGGCTTTGAACACGCTCAATATTCTCTATTTTCTCCTAGGTGGCCCATCACATGGACTCGCTGTGAAATCCAGCAGATGGCTCCATAAATGGGAAGTGTCTGAGGTGAGGTGCTTTCAACAGCCAAAGTATGTACTTTGAACTAGGCCTGAGTGTAGGAGACGACCAGCCATCACACATACAGTCAGGCAGGACTTAAACTGGAGGTTAAGAATTTCAAGTCTTTGAATTTAGCCACGTCTTTTGTGTTTCATTGTGATTCACGTTCTAGTTGGCCAGCTGCAGTTTTTTTAAGATCAAAAACATAGCTAGGATGAGGCCTGTGACCTCTTTTTAAGGGTGTAGAAAACAGACTCCTGATGTTGTGGAGGACTTCTAAGAAAAGGGATTTGAGGTGATTGGGCAAAAAAAAAAAAAAAATCAGAGACATCACAAACTACGAAGAGAGGGAGAGATGGGTTTCCTCTCAGTTTTCTGCCGGGTAACGGGGGGAAAAAAAACACCCTGTTGTGATATCAAATAATACCCATGGGGTTCTGAAAACACAGGGGGAGGAAGACGGCCAGAGTCAGATCATAAGCGTGTTTTCACAACACACACTTTCCCTCCCTGGCAAGTGTGTATAGGTGTCCATGATGTGTGTCTAAGAGCTTTTCTAACAAGCTGTTCAAAGAGTCACTGTTTAGACTGCAATGGGGGGGAGAAGCCTGTCTCTTCTCTCATAACACACACATGTAGACAGACAGTGGGAGTCAAACAGAATGTAGCGTCTCCTGGGAACAAAACACACCCCTTAACCCCAACATCCAAACTGCTCTTTATGTACTCATCTCCTCTCTCTCATATCACTGAAAACAGTAGTTTCACACAGACACAACAACCTCCATATTTATAAAGAGGTTCCTACAATTAGGAACTAGGGGAGTCAATCACACGTTTCTATCATGATATGATATCACGATTCTTTGGACAACGATACAAGATTTACTGATATCATAAAGTCTGCCACGGTACGATTTCGACTCCATTCAATTCAGGGGCCTGTGACCGATATGAGACAATACATATCAGTTACATTTATGTATATTTACAAAAAGCAACTAAAATATGATTTGACAATTTTATTACAAGCTCTTCCAGACTTTTAAATTAAAAACAAACTACTCTTTCTAATAAAAAGAAAATGTATGTGTATATATTTATTTCAAAATAAAGGCGCATCTTGAAGATGACAATATGTATCGATATTTTCACTTTGTATCGATAATATTGGATCGTTGATGATTGCATCTCTATATCGATCTAGATCAATGTATCGTTACACCCTATTAGGAACCAGTCAGTGCAGAAAAAAACCCTTCTAGCCATGATAGTGACCCAAATGACTATAACTGAAACAGCCAAAAGGAGCACGGTAATGTGCTGTTGATACCTGCAGGTACCACTTGTAAGACTACATATGAGAAAATGATCTGCTAATGCTTCCTCAGGGACCTAGCACAAGAACTGCTCAAGAGAAATGAGTCTGAGAGAAGCTCCAACAGGGACAAAAGAAAATTAACTCAAAGAGAAATGAAACCAAACATCCATCACCAATAGTTAAATGATCAGTAGAAAACACATTCATACGTCTGCCTTTTAATACTGCACTAAGCCGAAAACCCATCGTCAATGACTTTTTTTTCACATTTTTGCTCTTTGGCTTGAAAAAAACAAACAATGGCATAGAGAAGAATTCTATAAAACCACGGACCACGCTCACTATACTATTACAAAACATAATGAGCAGTTAAACTACCGACTCAATGTTTCCTTTGGAGAAACTGGTGTCATCACTCCCTTTAAATATTGCACAACATGTGAACTTTTCTGTCTAACCTCCATTCTGTTTGCTGTCAAAAAAAGGGTGTCAAATAAACTATCTCTGACTTTACAGAGTTGCTTAACAAACTGAAAGTCTTACCACAATCTAGGAAATGTGGTGAAATGTCACTATTGGCTAATGCTGTTGGTTTTTCTATTCTTGTATTAACAGCCACCTAACAATGAATTTAAAGACTATTGTATAGACAAATATTATGAAATATCAGCATTGAGTACTCTTCGTCAATACTTAACCATCCAGCTCGTAAAGTGGTGTTAGTGTAATTAATATATGCTACTTACGATCCAAGCCGTTGATGTACTTCATGGCTATCTCACAATGTCCCCACACAGCGCTGACGACAGGATACAGCTTCTTGCCCTTCAGTCCTCTAAATGCGACTCCTAGATACTGTCCATCCACCATGAAGCTCAGCGTCCCTTCGTCCATGTCCAGAATCACTAGCAGAGAGTCCGGCAGTGTGAATGACTCCTCTGGCTCCAGGAAACAAGGGTACGTGGGCAGCGTGCTGTGAGCCCTGTTCTTGCTGTTGTGGTAGAGCCTGTTGCGTCCCAGATCCCAGCCCCAGGACTCACAGTCTGACCCCACCAGCGCCGTGTAGCCAACCGAATGTAAAGCGGCGTCGGAGGTTGCCACCCCAACCACGGCGTGGGTGCCACGCTGCCGGGATGGCCAGTGGATCTTCCACACGTGGAGACCCCTTGTGTATCCGACCCGCCCTCGGATGCAGTCCGTGCTCTGAGCGACCGGGTGGCGGTGAAATGTCAGTTTATCATCGTCTTTGATAAAGATGTTGAGCGAGCGGTCGTCGGGGTTCCACGCGTGATGGAGCTGGGTCTCCAGTCCGGCACATGGCATGTCCAACAGGAGATCCAGCCTTTGAGGTTTGGAGAAATCTGGGCCCCTCAGTTCTGGGTGCTGCCGGCGGTGCGCCGAAGGCCGGTAGGACGGGGAGCCGCCGCTTTCCCCGCGACTGTCGACCGATTTGATGCCGCCAGAGATCTTCTGCCCCATGGCTGCGTAGAAAGGTTGACAGAAGGAGGGGAAGCAAGGGGGGGGGGGGGAGGTGGTGTTTGTGCAGGTGGGTGCTGCGCTACGTAGAGCTTGACGTTACCTCATCAATGCGGTGGAGCTGAGGTGAGAGTTTCTAACTGGAGAGTGGGGGAGGGAGACTAAGGAGGAGGTGATGAATGAAAGATGTATGCGAACTGGTTTCATGCCACAAATGTCTTCAGAAAGACAGAGCTGCTGCCACTCCTGTTGAGAGAAGGACAAGAGAAAGAACTATTAAAAAAATAAACAGTTATTAACTCCTCTAATGATTAACCACTGCTAGTTTTAGCAAACTAGAGTCTAAGCAATGATTCAAATCATTGCTTAGTTTTGATAGGAATAAACAATGAACAGGATGAACAAGCATATACACTAGAGCACATACACAGATTTCCTCTGACTCATCTGGCACCCTCTTCACAAAGTCATATGGCAATACCAAAATGCATGCAAACATTCCCCAGTTGTACAACATTACCCAGATTTGAACCTGGCATGCTCTCATTTAGGTAATGTAATTTTAATGAGTACTGCCTGAGTCTGCAGAAATATCGGCTCAACGGGAGGAAAACAAAAACACCAGGTAATAATTTATCTCCGTTCCTTAGTGAAATAAAGTTGAAAAAGTCAGCTTGACTTACACCCTCACACTTTATAGATGAATAGTATAGTATATGATACACATGGTAATATGCATCAGTAGCAGGCATCTACATGTCTGTGTACATGATGAACCCAAATCCTAGTGAGCAATAACCATGGCTGGTATTATGGTTTCATTTTTATGTTATTTCCATTTTTATGTCATTGTGTTTGTTTCCAGTGTGGGCGAGACAGTTTCAGTTTAGTTTTTATTCAGTTTTAGTTTAGTTCACTTTTGAGTTTTGGTTTCTTTAGGGTAAATCATAAGTTTATGATCTGTTCTTTGAAAGAACAGATCATAAACTCATAAATGCACGTTCAAATTAATGATAGTTTACATATACGTAAAGATATAACAAATATACAAATTGTACCTTGATTTTTCTACTTCATAGTTGGTTTTATGAGTACAAAAATATAGTTGGATTTAATTTGTTCATAGTCCAATATGCACTGTTATTTTAGTTAACAATCATTAGTCTTGAACAACATATTTAAGTATATAAAGCTACTAAAAAAGGTGATCTGACTCACACGCACGCACAGTTCTGTGGTAACTGACGTAGTGATCTCTTACAGGAACAGCAGCTGGTGCATCCTGTTCACAGAAAAAGAGTCAGTCACAATGGGGGCAGACAGGGAAGTAGATGATACGACTCTCTACGTGCCTCATGTATCTGCTGCTTATCTTTACCTCAAGCACCACAAGCACCCAGTAATTTGTATGTGTATGCTAAACTGACGCAGCTTCTGGTAAGAGTGTCTTCCACCTCGATAGGAGGTGATGCACAGCGTCAAAACTGCACACTGCCTACAGATAGATTCAAAAAAGAAGGTTAAGCCTTGTTATACTGTTGACAATACAGTAGTATGTGAAATTTTGGTAAATGCTTTGTCTGTGTATCTACTTTAATGTCTCAATTTATACATGAACCAGTCACTGAAACCTGGAAAGCCAATAATAGTGATCTGAAAATACACACCAAAAAGTACAACAAAGTGTTGCATTTCTCCAAACTGTAAAGTGCATTAAAGTTAATGCCAATTTGTACGGTGTTTTTATTTTTAAACAAAGAATGATGACACCAGCACACATATTTCCACCAAACCTGTGGGCCACCACACCACAGACTGAGGTCATGGTGTAATTCTGTGTGAAATCTCTATTCCCACACACACACACACACACACACACACACACACACACACACACCTTTGTCTCATTTTGGCCGTTCGCATTTTCCCATTCTCTGTCTCTTTTTCTGTCTCTCGCTGTGAATGAGGTCATGGCAGCTGGCAGCCAATGTGTGCTACCACTCAGTTCACTTCTCAGCATGAGAAGGTTCAATGCTCGGATACACGGACACACACACGAACACACACACACGCGGCTGCCTCAGTATGTGTCATCACGGCTGGCAGGTGGACACTGCATGGAAGATTCCAGAGTCATCACTGCCAAACTTCAGCCAAAGAAAACACTATTTAACACTGCACAAACTCTCAGTGTGTGTGTGTGTGTGTGTGTGTGTGTGTGTGTGTGTGTGTGTGTGTGTGTGTGTGTGTGTGTGTGTGTGTGTGTGTCTCAGCTGGCTGAGTCTGGCACAGCATGTGGATGACAATCTGGCATTTTGGGCTGTCTTCATGGAGGCGCTTGACCTGTGACCCCATGTCGTCACGGTCACCGTTGCGTAGTAACCTCTCATGAGGCTGGTGGTGGGCTGGCGTAGCGTCTGCTGCTGCGAATAGCGGCAACATGCTTCAGCCATCTGTTGTTTACTTTCCCTCCATCTCTCTCCATCTCTCTCTGCTTCTGCAGCCAACTCATTTAGGACCGACTACACTCTCCTTCCCTCCCTTCATCTGTACTTTCAGCTGGTTTAGACAGAAGATCACATGGTGCCACACGTGTGCAAAAGGCAGGTGGTGCTATGGTTTAGGGCTGCAACTAAAGATTATTTGAATCATCTATAAATTTGGACTACAAAATGTCAGAAAATAGTGAAAAATCACAATTTCCAAAGGTGCCCTCTTCAAAACTCTTCCTTTGTCCAACAACAGTTTAAAATCCAAAGACATTGAGCTTACTATCGCCCTATGAGATGAAGAAAAGCAGAAATTCCCCAACTTTTATAAGTTTTTATTTATAAAAATAGTTGTCAACTAACTGATTAATCGACTTTGAAACTATTGTTTCAGCACTTCTTTAATTTTGAGCTTGGTTATTGCTTTGTAAATATCAAATAGCACAGGTGGATTCTACCGGGGCTAGATGTTAGGGCAGATATTAGCAGGAATCTGGAAGAATTAGAGATAGGAAGGATAAGGAGAGAGACTGGGAGCAAAGAGGAAAAAATGGGTAAAAAAAAAAGAAAAAAATTGAATTGAGAAAGTTCAAATTGAAAAATCTGTGAATGTGAGATGAAAAGAACAACGTTTCATTAAAGTGAGAACTATTGTAAAAGCCTTGTGAAAAAAGGATAAGAAAGACAGACAGCAGTGTGCACCTGGAGTGTGGGCAAGTTTCATCTGGCTTCTCCTGCTGTCCTACTAACAAGCTCCAGTCACTAAAAAACATGTGTGGGCGGCGTGTGTGTGTGTGTGTGTGTGTGTGTGTGTGTGTGTGCCTCAGACTGTGTTTCATTTACTGTCCAACAAGACAGACAGGCTTTGAAGTAACACACACACACACACACACACACACACACACACACACCAGCTCACACACAGAGACAGAAAACTGCTGAGGAACCTCTCACTCATATACGGCACCACCCTCGGAGAACAGACCCGATATGTCTGTGGATTTTTCCAATCCCGTGGATATGTGTTACCAAATCCTTTCAAACTCTCCAGAGAATCCAAAACAACCAGGCTTGTTGTAGTTGTTGTAGTAACGTAATACATGGAACTGTGTTACAGAATTCGGACACGAAAAAAGGTAACTGTATTCTATTAAAGTTACAGAAAAAAAGACATAATTAGGGGGATTATTAGCAGATTATTGCCAATTCATTATCATGGCCTCTAACTTTAGTGAAGAAATGCGTTTACTGGGTGGACATTTCACCATTATTTTATATATAAAGCAGAAAGGGGGAACATCACAGTACATTGCAAGTTATTATGCCCATATATGACTAACAGAAACTAAGTTTTCCAAGTAATGTTGAGTACAGTAGTCTTTACTGTACATGTGTGGCTGTCTCAGACATTGTTTGTGTCTGAGAGACAGCCGCTTTCCCAAGGCCACACCGGATCAGAATGAATAGCAGGACAGTCATTCAGCCTTCCTGCTTCTGTGTTCATGCATATATGTCTGGTCTAAGAGCATGTTTATGTGTGTGTGTGTGTGTGTGTGTGTGTGTGTGTGTGTGTGTGTGTGTGTGTGTGTGTGTGTGTGTGTGTCCTTCATCCCAGATCAGATGGTCCACAAGTTATCATCCCGGCCACCTGCAGACACTGTGCAGACAATGTGCTAATACGTCGCATGGAAACATGGGAAACATGGTCTTCGTTTAGCAAGAAGATTGATAACACTCTCATACAGTATCTGTATGTTCAATATAAGGCTCCAGCTAGCCTTATAGCTTAGCTTAGCATAAAGACTAGGAAGAGAGGGAACAGTTGGCCTGGCTCTATTCACAGATGGTATTGATCTTTTCATCTAAATCTTGGCAAGAATAGCGAACAAGCGTATTCTCCCAAAATGTAAAAAAAACTATTATTTTAAGAGATGTTCACGTGACTGGCCCCCAAGACAGCTTAGACACCAGGGACATTCATTTGGAAAGACAGACCTTGCAATTAAACATTTAATGAACTGCAACTGAAATCATTTAATGTGTGTCTGTTTCTGTCTCATGTTATAACATGAGAAATACAGCAGCTTCCTTCTGAAATATTGAGGTGTCTTTTCCTGGGGGAATGGCAATGAGTCTGCATTACAGTATGTCAGCAGTTTGCAAAATGAACTTTTCGATTCACCTTCCAAGGTTCAGTGAACTCGCATTATTCTGGTCGTAGTGCATTCTGATTTAAGTGCAGAATTAGGGAGGAAGTTCATTTTAAAAAGCGCTCGCTCACTGATATGTTGGTCAAGCTTAAACATTCATTGCAGTAGAAAGCCACATTTTGACGTTTGAGAAAGGCCAAACTCATTTTCTGGGTCTCATTATAACAGATGTATTGTAGTTTTGCTCACCCTTGTGTTATAGTTTAGCTTTTTTTAGTCAAAGACTTATTCACAGCTTAATCTTAGACCATATCACTTTTTTACCGCAATTACACAACCAATTTTAAACCACTAAGACCTTATTTGAACCTTAACTGTCATGCTGAAGTATAGTGTTCCTATGACTTCTGAAAAATAAATCACAAAGTGGTCATTTCTTCCACTTTCCACTCCTGGTGGGGGGGAACTTTGGGCACCACAGTGTAAAAAAACAGAGCTCACAAACACACAGAAAAACAGACACACACACATGTTATATATATTCATAGCAACAGCTGTAGCCACCAGATTAAACAAACTACCATCCTCTTTACATTGCTGACATTCATTCCTACTGAGGGAATCCCTGGGTAGCCGAAGATGCCAGAGCTAGACATAAACTGTCCCGTCTGGCTCCTAACAGGATGTCAAAATACAGAGACACTCCAGACTGGGACTTTAAAACTTATCTTGCAGCTGAAGACAAGAAGTGGCACACTCATATAGACATCTCTGGACTTATTAGGCAGTTGTAGAAGAATATATTAGTCCTCTTTTTATCACTGTCTCGCTTTGTGGGTTTGACTTTTTCACTTTGTTTCCTCACACATCTCTATTTTCTAGAGCTGGGTACCGAATTCAATACTTTTTAGGCACAATTGACCGAATTGCCTCTAAAGTATCGAGTATTGAAAAATGCCTTGTCTTTCAATACCTAAGGAGTAAATCTCATAATTTCCAGTGAGCCAATAAGCATGCAGCATGCTTCTACCCAGATCTAATAATACTTGTGATTGGCTAACGTTACACGTCGTAGAGGCAGACAGGAAAAACTCTACGTTAGGCACAGAGACTGGGCTCACATAGTAGGAGCTGAGAAATAAATACTAAGATGTGTGCTGTAATGTGTAATGTTGTAATTTCTTTTTATTTTGTAAAATTGGTATCAAAAAAAGTATCGTTTAGGAACCAGTATCGAAGTCACGGTATTGGTATTGGTAACGGTATCGAACATTTTTGAACGATACCCAGCCCTACTATTTTCACCAACTTCCTATCCCATTGTGTTCTCTACTTTCTTCCCTAGTCACCTATACATTTGTCTCTTGCCTGTGTCTCTGTCCAACTGTGCCAGTAAATCCAAGGCAACAAGCAGAGCTGACACCCTCGTCAATTGGTACAAATGATCTCAGGCCTGCCACCAAAATGCCCCAGCGTCTACCATGTGGCAATCAATGCGAGCTCAGCATGCAGGAAAAGCACCGTCTGCAAAACACTGCTCACAAGCAAATTCACACGTACAAGTACACATGCTTACTGACAGACACAAACCCCCCTCACACAAGGATGAAATTGACTATGCATGTATTGTAAAAAGAAATGACCTTCATACACAAGTTGATGGTTACCTTTAGTGAAATATTCCTGATGCATCACTTTTATGTATCCCCACTCCGGTCAGAAAAGCTGAGTCTCTCCCTTTCTTACTTCCATCACAGTCTGAACTCTCTTCTAAGTAACTCCAGTTACCGTGTCACTGTTGAATCATATTCCCTCTCCCACATCTTCCTCCTTGGCTTAAATGAATCAGCTCTTCTCTGTAAATTAAACATTCCCTCCTAAAACTCCCTCGCTCTTTTTCTTAAATACTGAAGTTGCATCACTGGTGGTCTAGGGATTGAAACCAATAGAAGTTGCCAAAAAAATAAAATGCAGTGTATGTAGACAGACTAAAATACAGAGGGTGTCTCACACACACACACACACACACACACACACACACACACACACACACACACACACACACACACACACACACACACACACACACACACACAGCTGCTAAGTTCTTATATTCCTCTTATGCCTGCTGTGACACCTTAAAATCCATGGTGCCCTAAGGGAAGACCATTAGTGCTACAGTGATTGAGCACTCCTTTACGGACACCTACACAAAACCTATTCATCTCTCTCTCACACACACATATATGGACACACACACACACACACACACACACACACACACACACACACAGAAGGCCTTGGCAGTGCCATCCATAAAGCTCTCTCTGGGGTCGCAGTAGATTCAGGTGGCAGATTCACAACCCCAGCAGTAATGAAACTGAATCAAAGTCTGCCTGAATATGACGCACTGATGCTGCCTCGCTCATTTAACATCCGACCTGCCTGCACAAGAGTGTGATGAAACCCGTCACACCCACGAGTCAAACGCAACCCATGAATTATTTATTTATTTTACGCTGTCGTGATGGAATGACGTATAAAACAACATTCGAGCCATTCTTTTCCGCTGGCTTCACTGTATGGTTTATAACACTGAAGAGAAGGAGACTGAGGAGCTGAGAGTTCTTTATAGAGCTGAAACAATGCATTCCTCTATTAACTAGTCAATTGGCAGACAATTAACAAGTCTAATAATCAACTAATGGTTTAGGTTATTTATTAAGCCAGTGGTTCCGAGAGAGAGAAGGACTCCTGAACTGACACAAATAAGACCACCACTGCCCCCCATTTGATTTGACTTTGTCCTAGGGTCCTCCATCTGATAGAATTTTAGCTTTTAGGTGTTTTATTACAAAAGGTATATGAAACCCATGACCAAAATAGCCAAACATTCTGTAATTTGTGTTACTTATGGATAGGGTTGGGCATCGTTTTGATTTTAACAAAACTTTTGATTCCGGTTCTTATCGATTCCCATTTCAGATTCTTAGAGAGGTGGAGTTGAAACGGGTCACATGCTTATTTCATAGATAAGAGGAAAATCTTATTTTTATTCAATGGTGATTTACAGTTTTGCCGGGCTTTTTCAACGTCAAAGCCACACTATAGAGCTCCGCTTACTGTGCCCAGTGGCTGCAACACAACAAGCGCCTGGAAGAACAGTGGCTGCTATAGAAACCAAAACTTAGTTTGTTACCTGTGTTAAATGTGGAACCAATGATGGGATTCTAAACCAAATTCTCTGAACGATTCCAATAAACAAACAATTCCATTGGAATCGTAATTTTTGAAATGATTCCAAGTTGGAACAGGTTCTCGATGCCCAATCCTACTTATGGATGCAATTATAGTGAAAATAAATGATTCCCCTTTTTTGCACATTGAAAACCACTGTATTAAGCAACAAGTCTACAGCCATGCATGTCAATTCATTCAATGGTTGTTGAGATATTTTAGCCTCGAGAGTGGTGGACTGACAGACCGACACTTTCATCTCTAGAGGTGTGCTGCTAGCATTGCTATAAATACCAAACAGTTGTCGTTTCCAGCTCTCAAATGTGAGGATTTGCTGCTTTTCTCCATTTTATATAACTGTAAACAAAATTAAATCTGGGTTTTGGACTGGTGGGTAAACAAAACAAGCAATTTGAAGGTGTCACTTTAGGCTCCGGAAACACTAGAAGAAGAAGAGCATGTTTTCACTATTTTCTGACATTTCTTGAGACTAAGCAATTCATCAAATAGCCTCGTCAAACAATAATCGACAGTCAATGGAAATAATTGCAGCATTAGCTCTGTGACACACACACGCACACACACACACACACACACACACACACACACACACACGCACACGCACACAGACACTTTATGATTGAGACACTTGTCTGTCTCACCATGGTGTTCTCTCTGCAAAGTGGAACCCCGGGTCCAGTGCCGGGATATTTGACAGGGAAAATTACATCCACACAAGCCTTTACACACACAAACAGCGTCAGCGTGCCACTGACAAACCTCCTCACTGTTCTTACATTGCAACCAGAGAAAGAGAGAAAACAAAGAGAAAACAAAGGGAGGAAACTAAAAACAGTGCCTTGAAAAAGGTGATTATTTAAATAGAGGGACTAACTATAAAAAGCAGGCAGAGGCTGCCGTGGAGGAAGGCTGTACGGATTGGACAGAAATAAAGAGAACATAAACAATGGGAGAGATGGAGAGAGATGGAGAGAGAGAGAGAGAGAGAGAGAGAGAGAGAGAGAGAGAGAGAGAGAGAGAGAGAGAGAGAAACTGAGGTCAGCAGCTGACAAAACAAAAGGATAAAGTCAGAAAGGAGGGCTACTATCTCTCAATTCCAGGATGGACCACACAAATACACCCTCCCACCCCAATCCATAGACTAAACACACAATCTGTGAGAAAAGCTACTGCAGAAAGTGTGGCCCAAGGCTTTAGATTAGGGGTGTTTGTAACGTATAGACAAACAGTGTGTTTAAAAATAGAAAGCAGGATCTATCATATTATTGTATGTGAGTGGGGGAAATCCTAGGGTAGCTTATCCCCGAACTCTCTATCTCTCCCAAACAAAAGCACACACACACACACACACACACACACACACACACACACACACACACACACACAGGGGTATCCCAGTTGGCCAGCTGGGGCCTCAAGACCATTAAGAGAATTAAAAGAGACAGGAGATGAGCAAGAAGGGGGAGAGAGAGGGAGGCTGAGTGCATGGTAGCATCCAGAGAAAAGAAAATATTGAGTGTATCCTCCAAGGTAAAAAGAAACTGCTGATCTTGTTGTTTAATAAAATAATTTAATTAAGAAAAATGAAAATCTGATCACACTTAACAGCTAAATAGTTGTAACCCTCAGACATGCATATAAATAAACAACCACACATACAGCTGTATCGGCTACTCTATTTCTTCCACAAATACAAACACACACAAACACACACACTGAAATAGCAACTATCTCTTTCAGTGAGACATATTTCAGCGATGACACACTACACCTTGTAGACAACACGACAAATCAAGCAGCTTACAGTGTATCTCCAGTGACTCTTCTCATGTCTCGCTGCGTGTAGCTGTCCAGTCCATGTTCAAATCCAGCCAAGAGACAGCTAAACTCCTCCAGCCAACCACCGGCAAAGAAGAGAATCCGACCAGACAGGAGGAAGAAGAGACCAGCACCCGGCAAGTCTGACTGAGACAGAGAGAGAGAGAGAGAAAGAGAGCTGCCCACCTCTCCCTCCTGTTCCCTCTCTTGTTCCCTCCCTCTTTCCCTTCCCTGGAGCTTATCTGTCCCGAGGCTATCACTTCTTCCTCACCTTCCCCCCACCAGCCCCACCTTCCCCTGTCACACTTGCGCTCCAACTCTAAAAGAGCGTTTCCAAGGCAGCGCCGTCACGACGTTCTCCGCTGACAATTACAGCTCCTAACAGACTTCCAGCCCCACTCCAGTTTCAGTTCCACTTCTTTCCGAGAGAGAGAGGGAGAGAGCGGAGAGAGACAGGAACATGAAGGGCTGAAAGCCGATCCCCTCTGATCTCATCAAGCAAAGTTACCAACAGCAACCACACCAGCAGGCAGCTAAGAGAAACACCCAGTTCACCTCCCTCCTGACTCCCCCCTTCTTACAAAGAGCTCACACCGAGCCAACCAACCCCCCCTCCCCTCCCCCTCTGCATAACACACATGTTCACATGTCATGTTTACCACAAGTATATATCACAAATATCACTGAAGAATAACACTCTATTAAAGTAAGTCATGGATAACGTGTGTGTTTGCCATAAAATCATCTCTTATCTAAAGAAAAAGTACTCAATCAGTGTGTTTACATGCACAGCAGTAACCGAGGTGTGGTCTTCCTAGGTTAAATGAATAACCGGGTTATGCCAGTTCTCCCAGTATACATCAGCGGGGTAAAAATGGGAAGGATGACGGGAGATCTGCCAACAACTGGTCGGAATAAGGCTTTTTCTTCCGGTTCACTTTTGTCAAAATCGCAACAACTTGGAAAGCAAGAGAAAATGTGTCTCCTCATTCGTCCAGAAATGGGTCTTCTTGATACTTTCGAAACCGGTCGAAGTCCTCAGTGGGTTCAAAGGTTTAAAACTTGTGTTGTTGCTGTTGTTTTTGGTGCTGTTGCTTTCAACTGCTCTCTTTTATTTCCAAGTCAAAACCCACTGCAGCTGCGTGGGAAGGGGCAGTTATAGTCTACATTATTATATAATGTAGGCTTATAGCGAGTTGTGTGAAAGGGCAAAAATCCGCATAGGGAGGTTGGTCGGGGTGTAGGATGGGTAAAACACAGGACCTTCACCCAGGACAGCGGGGATCACATCCTGCATGTGACGTTTCCTGTGTGTCCCGCGTGTGAGGTTTCCTTTCCACGTTCTTCTTTTCCTAATCCCAACCGTTTCTTCTTTTCCTAAACCCAACCCCAACTGTAGCCTCGTCATAACACGTAGCCTCGCGATAACACGCCACGTGGCAAGGCTGTGACGTTGCAGACTGCCGTCCGCTGTTTACAGCGTAGACATACACGCGGATAGCTCAAAATGCGTACAGATAACGCGTAACATATATGTTTACGCAAAGTCATGATGTCATATTGCCCCGGTTAAGGTTTATACTGTACATGCACGAATGCCCCGGTTGCTAAAAGAGTTATCTAGGTCTGTTAACGGGGTATGAGAACTCTGATTTTAGCTTACATGTTGTTTACATGGCATTTGAAAAACCAGGTATTGCCTTAACCCAAATATAATTGGGGTTTTAAACTGCATATAAACCGCACTAATTAAGACGAAAGGTTCTTTCCACAATGTGAGATTATTTTTGTTCAGTTGTCGTTTTTCCTACTTTAAATGTTGTCAATTTACACCCTACATCCAGTGCTGTCTGGGAAACGGCTTGCTCTGTTTTGTTTTGGTCTATTGCTCTCTATGCTTTCCTAGTCATCTGCGCATTACTGCATAACTTGGCTCTGAGGTGATGTGATGACTAAATTCATTTATCAGCCTTTAGTTGTCGGAGCCTTTTC
Organism: Sander vitreus; assembly: GCF_031162955.1. Classification (NCBI taxonomy): domain Eukaryota; kingdom Metazoa; phylum Chordata; class Actinopteri; order Perciformes; family Percidae; genus Sander; species Sander vitreus. The sequence goes on along the minus strand of NW_027595524.1, from coordinate 37,145 downwards.
CCACAGCTACATAAGTCATTCACAAAGTCCAGGAAGTGAAGACAGAGTTGGGGGTAGCACATGTACTGTATATGTTCCAAAAAACTCACATAAACACTGCTCACACACTGGACACTATTTTTACCTCCAGCTAAAACAAATCACCATCAAATCATCAATTCTCGTGCACTTATGCACATTAATTATTCATTTCTGCATCAACATTAATTATGCCTAGTTATTCTCAGATGGGGCACTGTTTGTTGTGTGTGTAGGCCTAGGTGCAGCGCTGTCCCGTACTGAAATCCGGCTGAAATCCTGAAAATCTCATTTTATCCTGGTGCCTGGCCTGAGCTATCATATAATGTTACCAGCGCCAAAACTGAACGTTTCACCACGTGAGGGCTAGCAACTCAGCTGCAACTATCGGCATGCAAGATGAAAAAGTCTGGAAAAGTGCCTGGAACAATTTTAAATTATGCGATGAAAAAGCTGTAAGTAACTGTAAGTATAAGCTTAGCCTTGATTGAAGTACGACTGAAGTACGATTGCCAGGCCTTTAAAATTATATGTATATTTTTTCATATGTATAATTGATTTGATGTATATACATATACATATCGTCTCTCTTTTCCGTAAACGTCACTGCCGTCTGTCTGCAGCAGCAGCACGCACAACAGCTGGCTAACCTGCCTGCCAGGCTGACTGACAGACAGAGGAAGTTAACTAAACTAAAATACTTTTCATGTCGGCACCATGGGAAGAAATCAACAGAAGAAATCCTCCCTCACCCGCCTGCAAAAGTCTGTAGACTAGTCTGGATCAATGGAGGCACATTTCCAGGATAAGGCCTGACATCAGGCTTTGCCCCTCTGCTTCCACTCTCTGTATGACGCCATTCTCAAAATCCATTTGCTAACAACAACCTAGCTACACGCTAAAAATGGCACGTTTTGAAGAGAATTTGGATTGTGCAACAAGGCAGTCCTGCTTGGTTCTTTCGGGGAATAATTGTAAAGATTTACAAAGAATATGTTTACGGCATTTTACTCTCTAACTGGGACGTTTTGGACGAAGTAAACACAGTGATACAGTGGTAAGAGCAAATTATGTTTAACCATGTATCTAGCTAATTTAAATAGCTCACGTTACTGTATTGTTAACTTAATTTAATATTGTATGTGGGGTTTGCTTTTGCGTGGTGAAAATGTTCCATCATAAGAAGTTCCTTCCAGAGACTATTTTGCAGAGCCACCGTCGTTGCAAACAACCCAGAGCGCTGTGGTGTAGCCAGACTCCACGGCTACACCACAGTGTACTACTCCATAGTGCTGTGGAGATAGGTCTGGCAATTCAAGACCATATGTAGACTGACTGACTCCCACACGTTGAAGCTTTGAATATATTCAAATACTTCCCACCAAAGCTTCAAAGCCCCGAAAGTGTTATTCGGGACAGCCCTAGTGTGTACAAGCATGTGGATACTTAACTTTTTCCATACACATACAGCAGTGAAGATTACAGTGTTTGCAGTCATGCAGGACGGAGGCCCAGCCAGCTCACTTCCTGTACGGACTTCCTTTTCCCAGGCCTGCAGCAACCACCAGGGAACCAAACCCCCCCACAGCACCACCTCTCCCACTATATCATTACATCACATGTCTGCAGAGGCATTTAAAAGTAACATGCAGTACGAGAGACAGACAGCTCTCAGACATCTACAATTTACAATAAGAGGAAGCATTTAATTAGGAGCTGGTGAAAACCAACACACAGGTACACACACGTACACACACACACACACACACACACGCACACAAATGCACATCACATGTTTAAAAAAATAGTATAACATGTTGGGAAATATGCTTATTCACTTTCACCGTTTGTATTGATTAAACTAACAAGATTTATTGTGTTTATTGGTGAGCTTAAGGGGCACTAGTAGGCAGACAGTGCCTGGCTAGCTGTTTCCAGTCCTTGTGCTAAGCTAAGCTAACCAGCTGCTGGCTGTAGCCTTAGCGAGCCTTCATACCAAAATCAGCCATGCGTTGGTGGCGGTCTGTGGGGGCGTGTTGCTTCAGGTAGCGTTGAGATATAATCCAGGAAGTCCTGGATGCGCAATCCTGTGTTATTTCACAGGCCGCATTATTTCATGCAGAGCAAATTCCCCAATATGTTGAACTTTTCCTTTAAAGCAGGGTCTCTGCTTTAGTTTCCAGCATCCCACCGAGCCTAAAATGACTGGGGATTTTTAAGATGTTTTTCAAACTCAAATGTGTTATATAAGTAGCGAATTCCTATTAGGAAAAACTGTGTGTAGTTTGTGTCCTGAGTATGTGTGTGTGGCATGAGTATGAAGTTAGCAGTAATGATATAGCTGTGAACTTAGGAGTGCAGTGTGTGTACAGTGTAGGCTACTTGTCGGTGAATAAATGCTACAAGTCCTCAAGACCCAAGTCAGCGTCCTGTGTCTTGCTTGCCACCTGCTGACTAAAGTAGCGACAACATCAGACCAGGTTCACTTAAGACGAACTGACCATTTTAGTGGCAAGTCACTCGTCTGAGTTATGCTAAGGACCACACATAAAGGAAGACACACACACAAAGTGTGTCCACGTCAAAGCCAGTCAATTGGCCTCATTCAAACACAGTTGGAAAAGAGGAAATGTGCGGAGCTGCACAAACACAGACTGGCGGCCATGGATCACCTGAAGCAGACATATGGGTTAAACGCATTACCTTTGCCCTGCACACACATGGAATTCATTAATGTGCACACACACCAACCTCAACCTCCTAACTGACTCGCCGTTATTCTAGATACCAACCGATGTAGGTCAATGGTTTTGAATGTAAGGAGTCACTGTAGGCTTAACATAATACACACAGGTACGGAGGAAGGGGCTTTGAAGCTAGGTTAGAAATCTGGAAAAGACACTGAGGCTCTGTTTCCACTAAAGTCATGCTGCTGTGAAACCAAGTTCAGGTTCTATGGTTTGGGAAAATATTGCACTGATGATTTCCCCAGTAAAATAAGGATTTGCCCCCTGAAGACCTTCCATAAAACCTGGCAACCCTTTTTAGAACACACTGACACCCTGGCTATTATTAAAGAAATCAACAACAAAATAACTGAGCTGAACTCCTCCTTCTCCTTTATTTATATAATATGTTTTACTTAAGCTCATGTTATCTGAAGTTGATTTCTCCCTTTATATTTATTTTCTTTCTTTTTTTATGTTTCTCTCCCTGTTCTGGTATGCAGGTGCGTGAATGAGACTTCTAAGTAGATGGGTGAGAAGAGAGGCCGACCTCCGAGAGGAAAAGGGACCCAAAACGGGTGGGGGTGGGAGTGGGGTTTGCAATAGATAACCACAGAAGTCTGTTAACACTACTGCCAAGTGTGAAAAACTGTTTGTATTTTCAGGCACATGAAATAAGTTTCAATTCTTGGTTGTTTATGTAGCCTAATTGCTGTAATCCTATCACTTCTATATATGTAATCCTGTTTGCTGCAGAAATCCAACCGTCAATTCTTTCAGAAAAAGGCCAATTAAGTGTTGTTCCTTCCCAGTCCTAAAAGAGGATTGTGGTAGTTTGGATTTGAAATTTCACCAAGAGGCCGGACCTGGCGATGCCTCACTGATAGTAAAGCTTCAAAGACAGTGTGCTCATAGACAGGTTACATTTAAGAGCTTATGAGGGCTCAGCTTATTATTTTACTGCTGCTTATTTACAGTTTAATTTGCATATAAAGTACAAACAAACTCAGCCCCCTAATTCTGTTGGATTAGAGGCTTTTCCGGGTTTTAGTTTCGAAAGGCTTTGCTTCAAACCAGTGATCACCAAAAGTGATCACAGCAATAACATTCTGTATGTTAGGTTCCTTTGAGGTTCCCTGATAAATTAACATTGTGTGTTAATCACAGTCCTCAATTTATTTTCTTGTTTGAACTAAAAAGAATTTGGTTCATTATAAATCTCAGATCTAACTTTGTTTTGAGTCTGATAAATTTGTTGTAGCTTACAGCCTGTGTATGCAGAGAAATTCAGAAGGAGGGAGGTTTTCTGTAAGTGTGTAGAAAAACGTCTAGTTTACAGGGGATTTTTGTTTTCTGCAGTGTCAGTGTCCATGTATATCACTATGTGAATTGTCAGTACACTCCTGCAAAAAAACAAAATATGCTAAAACCAATTCCTGTATATTCCTAATAAAAGGAATTCAACCTCACTTCTATCATCCAGAATAAGAAACCAAATAGAGCTAGCATTAACGTGCATCCTGAGGAATCCCATCACAAGTGGACAGCTCTAAATACATCAGTTAACACCTGGCAGCAAAATGTATCTCCACGTGCATCTTAAAGGAGAATTCCGGCTGATTTTTACCTGAATCTTGATCGCGATATATCTCAGAGAACTGTCGATAGGAAAAAAAACGAGCAAAATCGGTGCTAGCAAACTGGAGTTGGAGTTAGCTAAAATGCCAGTTGTCGGGCATCTTATAAAGAGTACCTTTGTGCCTCTTAACAGACACAAATGCAATTAAAATGTCTGTGCAACATGAACAAGGGCCCTTACGTGACAACAAGATGCGTTTTCAACAACTGAATTCCAATGGGACTTCAGCGCGAGACCACAGCTAGCCTTCAGTAACGCTATTACTGTGCAAGCCACATGCATCATTTGGACTGTTTCCATGTAGTTACATAGTCACTGATATGGTCATAACCACTACAGTGCTCAATTACCTATTTTTGAAGGGGAAATAAACTTCAAGTTTTCTTCGCGAAGGCATGACCTGTCCTCTGGAGGACATAGCCAGACCACCGGTGCTCCGTGGATTGTTGTCGGCAGCGGCAGGCGACGAAGGCGGCAACGGGAGAGAAAGCAGAAGCGTGGATGCCGGTCGGGCCTGTTAGCCCGGCTAACTCACCAACGCCGGTAGGTGACAGTACAAACTTTGAATTTAAACAGTTTCTTTGGGGCCCTGTTTATGTTGCACAGACATTGTAATTGCATTTGTGTCTGTTAAGAGGCACAAAGGCAGTCTGTATAAGATGCCCCGATAACTGGCATTTTGGCTAACTGGGAGCGTAGCTGCAGCAACTCCAGTTTGCTAGTACCGATTTTGCTAGTTTTTTTTCCTATTGACAGTTCTCGGAGATATATAGCGATCAAGATTCAGGTAAAAATCGGCCGGAATTCTCCTTTAAGTGACCACGTCAGATCTCACTTCCCTGCTCTATTTGCAAATAAACACAGTTACATCATTCAGTTTGCATACAGATAGCCAACATATTTCCCTTAAAAAAATGTTTGTGTTAATGTGTTATTGCTGTGTGTGTCTAAATTTCAGTTGTTACTCTCACATAAATCATACATTAATGACTAATGAAAAAGCGCTGCCTACAGTCTTTGTCTGTGTGCTGAAGGGCATACTTTTCTCCACCCGTCGGCGGTATGTGTGTGATATGTTCAGATTTTCGGATACATTTTATGAACGTAATAATAAGGTGATTGTCTGCCGGTGGCCTCCGTGCTGCCGAGAGCTTCAGGCTGCCAGGGGCCAGGTCTGGGCAGAGCACCAGAACAAAAATAACGACACATCACTGACAGTATGATAATACCATCCGAAACGCATGATTCACTCTCAGTGGTTTCTGTGACATGAGAAATACCTTTTTGTAGTTATGTAGTATGTCAGTTCAGAAGTGGTCCTTCAATGTGGCCCAGGATACACTCGTGTACACACTGCTATAAGAATGTGGCCATATGTGGTCCAGACCAGCTCCGAATGTGGTCTGAGCGATCGGATCTCAATGCGTCATCAATGCATCTTGGGTGCAGTCACACCAGTACTTCTACAGCTATCCACTTGGACTGATGTTAATGCCAGGGCTGAACAGAGAGATACAGTTTGACATTAAAGCTTCAAACGGAGGATTGAGACTGCGGTACATCCCCCATCTTCTCTGCTGGACCCTGCCGTAAATTGCCCCCTGATTTTCTGCCTCAGGGCACATTCACACTTAAGGGACCCCATGGGGTCTGGGGAGAGTTTTTGTGTGTGTGTGTGTGTGTGTGTGTGTGTGTGTGTGTGTGTGTGTGTGTGTGTGTGTGTGTGTGTGTGTGTGTGTGTGTGTGTGTGTGTGTGTGTGTGTGTGTGTGTGTGTGTGTGTGTGTGTGAGTTAATCTGGAGGACAATGGGGGCCCTGTCCTCAACCCACACACACAGAATTAGGCTAGGGGGCTCACAGCTGAGCAGCTTAATGACAACAGAAACTGGAAGTGTGTGTGTGCATGTGCATTTCTGTATGTGTGTGTGTGTGTGTGTGTGTGTGTGTGTGTGTGTGTGTGTGTATACGCTGCCTCCTGCCAACACAAGTGTCAAACACAAAGCCATCCAACTGTCCACATGGCCCAAGGGAGAAGGATCGACAGAGAGGGAGGGATAGATAGATGGAAGGAGGGATGGATGGAAGGGGAGAAGAGCAGTACAGAAGAAAGGCAGTGGGATGAACAGGGGTCTTAAATGTGCAGCCTCGGGGTGAACGGTGAGGACAGTTAGAGGGAGGGAAAAGGGGAGGAGTGTGAAAAATAAAGAAACAGTAGATGGTAGGATTACTGTGTACAGATGGCCGAGAATAAACGACAGGAGCACGGCCAGTTTGGACGAGGTAATAGAGAAAGAGGGATAATGAAGGACACACAGGCGGATTTTGTGATCAAACGATCAGCTGTTGTCTTCACACATGGACTTAAATACACTCAAACATTTATATTTTTGTATTTGTGAGGACCCTAATTCTCTATTCTCATCTAAAACTGCTTACAATGTAAAGGAATAGTTGGATAGTACAATGCATATTCATTGTATTGAGTTAGGTAAGAAGATCATTTACCATTTGTGTTTTCATTGGAGGTTACTGTATGTGCTGGACTATTTCTTGGCCAGTCTTGTCGTCACCGTGAGGTTGCTAGGCACATCGGAGATTCAAGGAAGTCACTGCACCCGGCCAAGAAATAGTCCCTCCCATAACCCATCGTAAAACCACAACATGTTCTTTTGACACTTTAAGCTGTTCCTTGTTTCCAGTCTTTAAGCATTGAAAGGCTAGTCGTCACCCGACTGTAGATTCATATCTAGCCTACAAACATGAGTGTGATATCGATCTTCTCATCTAACGCTCAGTTAAAAAAAGATAAAAATGTTGAAACATATCGGGATGAAATCATATATCGAGACGTGATATACAATAACATCTGAATTGATAATACCAAGCACATACTGAGTGATTATCATTTGAACAATTTGCAGATTTATTTTAACATCACAGTACTTTCGTGCATGCATGTAAACACCGTCAGTATATAGCTGGAAAAAAATCTCTCTAATTTCACTTGAAACTGTTGACCACATTTTTGATGATTATTTATCTAAAATATTTTGTGAAAGTACCAAGTGTCAGCCCTACAATATCGATATCGATGTATTTGGTCAAGAATATCGTGATACCTGATTTTCTCCATATCGCCCAGCCCTAGCTTGACCGCAGGGTGAAAAGAGGAGCTGCAGCAATGTGTAGTACAACAAACATATGGTGTTTTTTGAAAATTAAACTTTGTAAACCTATTCTGATAACCTCTAAATACAATTATGAACCTGAAAATAAGCATAATATGAGCACTTTAATATTGTATGTGGCGTTTTGCAAATCTTCCATCAAAACAAGTTTCTCCCCGAGACTATTTTGCAGAGTCACCGTCGCTGTGTCCGGAGCTTAGAGACATGCAAACAACCCAGGGCGTTTTTTTCTCCTATCCCAGAATGAATGTGTGGTGTAGCCAGAGCTTACTCCATAGCGCTGTGGAGATAGGGCTGGCAATGTGAGACTATTTCAATCCTAACCATAAACACATGTTAACCTTAATTTAGCCCATATCAAATCCAAATCTAATACTAAATCGAATATTTACACCAAACCCCAGTCTTCACCCTATAAGAGCCCCTTAAAAGGAGCAATGTCCTAATATCAGAGGGTTGTCCTCATCTTTCTCAGCCAGTGAGGACATTCATAAGATGAGAAGACAAGAACAACCACACTCAAAGAAAGGCTGACTGAAACACACAGGCACTCCACTCCTTTCCCCCCTCACACACACATCGATACAGATGCTGGCCATCTGAGTACAGCAGGTAGGCATTAATTAAGCCTGGCTGCACAATCAATGATGGTTAATGGAGGCAGCAGGAGGGACAGACAGACGGCGATCTGCTGCTTTCATTTCCCCTCTCTCCCTCCATTAAAACACAACCTTTCCATGTCTTGTTTCATTAGAGGAAAGCTCTCTAGGTGAGTCACAGCTTACACTTTGTACAGCACACATGCAGTTTTCGCTCTCTTTCTAGCTATTCACTTACACTGTCACTGGGTATCATGTCTGCCCCTTGCTCTCTGCACAATACACCGTTCTCTCTTTATAAAGGCCATGTCTTCACTACTGCACACACGTCTGAAAGCCTTGCTTGCGCTAGCGCCGCCAGACTGTTGTTTTACACAGTGTCTCGCCACGGTAAAATTTCTGCCGCCACGGTATCAGAAATATGACAGACGCACAACAGGGTTATGTACACCGCGCACTGCTGCTCCTTCAGCTGTTTATGAAAAGTTATAAAGTCGTAATTACACGACTCTGCAGAGCTGTGTGCTCTACTGAACTCAAGCGAACTGTCATCTGCTCTCTCTCCCCTTAAGGCCCAGACACACAGAGCCGACGGCCAAACGTCGGCAGAAAAGGCAGTTGGACTGATCAGTCTCCCCAAATTGGTCAAAAAAGTGCCTCGCAACACACCAAAGCGACGAGACGTAATACGTCTCCATAACAGCAGGCGGCGCTAATCTGTATTGTCGCCCAACATTTTTAACTGGCAGCTGATTGGACGAACGCATCACGTGGGTCTGGTTTCTCCGGAAATTCAAAGACAAACTGTCATGGTGGCTTGTTCAGAATACGAGCTCATATTGTACTAAAATAGTTCACCGAAACGTGGTTCTGAAAACATTTGAAGTGAGAAATAGGCCATGCAGTTGCTGAATCTGTCTTCATTCAGATCGACAAAGGTCAGTTTAAAATATTTTTATCCGATTTTGAGAGACTCAAGTCACGCTCATTCTGCTCCCCATTTCCAGGTTAGCACTCCATCAATCAGATGGGTCACTGAGTCCGACTGCCGGCAGTGCCCGCCCCGCCGATTATACATGTCAAATCGGCCAAAATGAAGGCCGACGGCCCCTCGGACGGACGACAGCACGGAACACATCAAACAGACTCGAGTCACTGACCTCGCCAGACTGTCCGGCGGCCGATTATCAACTCTGTGTGTCCGGGCCTTTAGGGTGAGCAACTGGAATGGTGACAGGACGTCATCACTCGTGAAGTCATGGCAACAAAATAAACAACAGGGCGAGTATTACTTGTCACTCAATCTTAGGCAAAGTGACAAACAGCGACGAAAGCCGTGACATGAAATCTGCACTCAAGCGGGTCCCGTAAAATATGACAGCTACAGTTTCTTGGAAAATAGCATTGTGGACACTGAATTTGATGAATTTACTGTTTATCAGACCCCAGATGAGACAAGAAGCTAACGTTAGCGAACGCTGCGGTGAAGGTCCCTCTGCTTTTGACTCCCCGCTGCAGGAGACTGTGTATTCCTCCGACACGCTGTATTAACGTTACTGTTTTAAAACCGTTTTCCAGGTTAGTGGGGGTGCATACTGCTCAAAGCCAACATGAAAAATGTAGCTAGTAATGTTCACTCAGCTTTTGTTTTGTTGTTAAACTGTGTGTAAAATGAACGGTGACGTTAAATCAGTACGGTACCATCTATTTGCTGGATGGTTTCAAGGTAAAGGTCGGTAGCTAACATTAGCAGATAAGAACATACTTTTTGACGTTCAACACCCCCGGCCGCTGCTGAACAAAATTCTATAGGAAACACTGTTAGAGTTTACAGTTCACACTCCTATTTATCTTTTAAACATTAAAACACAACATTTTAAAACACTTAAAAGTGGAGTATGTGATTCTAATCCAATACACGTTTTGTCCATTTCAGCAAAAATATCTCCAGCAGGTTCACACACAGCCCTGGCTCTGTAAGTGGGAAACAAAAGAGGCTTGGACTGAGTGACACCACAACATTTCAGCAAAACAGCAACAGCTGCGTTGGTGCTCGTGCACAGGCCCGGGGAAAAGCCGTAGATGTATAAAGAGAAAGGCAGTGGGAGCGAGAGAGACAAAAACAAGTTTCCTGACAAAAACAGGAGTGCTGACAGGAGAGGGTGTATTTGTTTGGGTGTTGGGTTCAAATGAAGCTCAGCGTAAGTTCATTCAGGAAGACTTCAATGCTTTCATTCTCCTTTCTCTCTTTCCTAATCTGATCAGCTGATTCTGGGCGTTCACTCTTCAGTTAAACCAACCAGAATTTGCCAAGATTTCCATGAGCCAATCACATCATTGCATCCCCGCTTTAAATCTGTTCTCCTCTCTGCCGCTGTCCGTTGTCATTTCAGGCAAATTGAGCAACCCTCCTTCACCCCATTCTCCCAAGGGAGTAAGCTTCTCCTCGGACCGCGTAGCTCCTATGGTGCCATTTTGAGGCTACCAAGCCCTCACCTCCCGTTAGCATTCCATTGACTGCCATTCATTTTGGCGCCACTTTGACAGCGAATAACTTTACATCTGAAGCGTTTAAAGACTCTATTTGTCCATTGTTTAGTTCTAAAGAAACACGACAATGTATAAGAGGCTCCATTACCTTGTATCTCACATTATGGCTCTGTAGCAGACGTTTTTGTAAAAATAGGCTAACGATTGTGATTGTGTCATAACCACGCGACTTACTGTCTCATAGTAGAGGAATTACCGTATAGTACAGGAGAAGCTCGCAGGCAGTTTCGACTTAGATTCGCTGTTTAAGTTGAATTACTAATGTTAACTAGCATTTTAGTTAGCAATAATTAACCTGTGCCTATGTTATCTCCTTACATATACCTACGCTCCGTCTCTGCAAGATTGGGAATGATTGAGATTTCTCTTGGCACAGCTACCAGAAGACTTACAACTTTCAGACAGGTTGCTCACGTCACATCTACATCTTCGAGCTCCGTTGGAGGCTGCGCAGTAACGCTCAGCCCTCACTGGAAAAGTGCTTCTAATGGCCTTCACTGGTCTCCGTCCAGAGCAACGGGATCTGTTGGTCCAGTTTATATACTGTCTATGCATTCACCTCGAATCATCATCATTCCCAGCACCCATGGGTCCTCCACCAGAAGCCCCGCTCCCATAACATCTATCCAGATCTTCAGGCTTCCTTTACCACCACCAGTGTCTATACTCCATCAGGGGGACATTCCTGCCTTCTCATGGCTTCACTACCCCTAATATAAAATATACATAGCGATGGAGTCTAATCGCAATTCAACCTTGTGCATCATGCGATGAATAACCTTATCCTAACCTGTCAACAAAGTCTCTCCTGATTGAAATATCAACAATCTTTTCCCAGAATGGCAGACTCCACCTTAATAAAGACGATCATGTGTCTGCGTTTTCCTGTTTACAGTCAGCATTTTCAAAAAAAATATCTCTTTTCAACACTGGCTTAGTGTGTGCACAACTGATGTTTCAATTTGATTTCAGTTGAATTTATGTCCCTCCTTTTCTCTTTTACAGCTGCCTGATGGTTTCTTTCTCAACCCTCTTCCTCTTCCTCCAGCCCTTCATCTCTACCCTCACCTCCCTCTCTCAGTGCGCCACATCTCCTCTATCTCTGCCCATCCATCCATCAATCCAGCACCTCCCTCTCCACTCCTCCCACTATGTTTTCCACTGCCAATCTTCTTCCTCTCGTCTCCCCCCTCTGTGCCCCTCCCTTCTCCGCCCACCCCTCCCTTTTCTCTAACATCTGCTGGTCTGCGTCTGTCACTGCTGACCCCTCGCTGCCACGTGCCGAGTCCTCCTCTCAGAGTCCCACAGAGACCGTAAATCATTAACACACACACACACACACACACACACACACACACACAGATTGGCTTGTGATAGGTAGCCGTCTCCAACCCAGAGAGTGAGAAAAGCCCACAAATTCAAACTGATTGCAGACTCTCATTACATCGATGCACCATTTGTCGATTAAATGTCTTAAAAAGGCCAAATCCTTCAATTAGACAGGGGCTGGGCAACATGTGCAGAGAATCTCAACAGATTTAAGATCGTCACTCTAAAGCGCTGATTACATTACAGCTACAGACACATCAGCGCTGACACTGCCATTTAGGGTCTAGTGCTAAAACACACTAGCTTAAAGACTCCCCAGCTAATGAGAAAGTTTGTGCTGTTTGGCAAAAGAAATGGGTCACATACTGTACAGCTGAAAAGTTTAGTAAAAACACTTAGTGTCTGTATCAGTGGTAGTAAAGTAGTATTGGTAAATCTCTTTTACTGGCCAACCTGAAGAAGTAGGTCTAAATGAGAATTTATAAGAACTAGGGCTGAACGATATGAGGCGATTATGCAATATGCAATAACGTTGTTGAACGTGTTGATAAAAAAAGTTGTGCAACCCTAATAAGAACATTACTGCCATAAGGCAATACACAGTAGCTTTCCACAGGGATGGAAAAAAAACAATGTGTCCCCAACATCAAATTGCATCTAGCACACTGCTGTCTCTACTAGATATGCAGTTTTTACAGACTTAATGTTTTTTTGTGGCTCGAGCCACAGACTACATTTTATTATCGACATGATTCACATGTATGAAAATGACATGAACAATTCATACTGTGTGAAATCTACTCATCTTTCATTACACCTCAAGGTCCCAAGACTCTGAAGATGCTACAGGAAATGAGATCTCACAAACCACACAGGCACACGTCCAGCGTTGTCTCCTCACAGCAGCCAAGTGCAGACACATCTGCTAGTCATTGTGTCTGCACCTCATACATCAGCCCACATGGTAACTATAACAATTGCACATGGATATGGCATTTTTCTACTGTATCCACCATTGATTTGAAATCTGAGTCGTGATTTCAAAACAGGAAAGCTGGTCAGAGTCAGGCAGACAGACAATCAGACAGAGACAGAGATAATCGTACGATGTAGGTGTATTATCTCTACTACACACACACACACACACACACACACACACACACACACACACACACACACACGTGTTGACACGCTGCTGGACAGATAAGCAGAGGGCTTTGAATCCTTCACTATCACACTGAAATGGCTTAACAGATTTACTTTTATCTCTTGTCAAGCGTCGTTAAATATTGTCGTTCAAGATATGAACAAACTGTGACCACACACGTGTTATGGAAACACATTTCTGTACAGCAAAACCTGAGTTAATGTGCGCGCGTGAGTGTAAAATCAACAATGAGGCTACATCTACACTAGGGATGCACCGAATCCAGATTTTTGGGGTTCGGCCGTATACAGAATCCACTGGTTAAGATTCTGCCGAATCCAAATACCGAATCCTACTCCCATCCTCAGTCCATTCACACAGTAAACACATTAATGAAGTAAACAACGTCCACAGCCTCTAAAATAGTTCAATGTAACAACTTAATGTTGAATTCACATGCTCTTTTCACATCGTAGGAAAGCACGTCACTATCGCCAGATGAGTGACAATTTTCTTTGGCAAATTTTCGCTAAGCAGTGTATGATGAAGGCATGTTGGGTGGGTGAAATTAGAAAGCTAACGTTAGCTAACGAGCAGCAGCCGGCCGTTCGGTCGCTCTGCTCCCACGGTAGGGAGAATCATTTGCCGAGAGAACAGCTGACAGCTGTGGCTGACAGCCACAAGTTTTTAGCTGTGACTGTCCTTCCTTTGCCGTGCCTGGGGTTGCTGCGTTTTGGCTGCTGTCTGTGGATTCCTTCATGCGTGGCTCGTATTCTTTCGGATGTTTCATGCGCAGGTGTTTTGGCAGCGGCGATGTTGTGTGTTGTTTGGGCTCCTTGCCGCCGCGGGACAGGTTGGCATTGCGGGTTGAGCGTGTGGCTCGGCTTGGGTCGCCTCGCCTTCTTTTGGCAGGGGGTGCCAGCCTACTGCATTGAACGGTCCACCTACATTACGTCGACCAGCGTAGCGCGCGCAGTGCAAGTGTAGGGTTCGGTTTGGTAGAAAAAATTTCTAAGGTTCGGCAGAAACCGAACCCTGTCAAAAAGCCCAATATTCAGGCGAATCCGAACCCGAATCCTGGATTCGGTGCATCACTAATCTACACTACTATGTTTTCATTTTTAAGCAGCGTATTGAGACAAAAACATACACACACACACCAGAGTTTTAGCTCCGGTAGCAGATCTAATTTTCGTCCATATTAACACGTCTGACAACGAATATCAAATGACCATTCACACACACTAGGCATGCGCGTGCCAGTATAAACAGAAAGCAGATTGTCCGACGTTACTTCGCACTCAATATCATGGATGTAAAAAGCTGAAAATACAGAAAATACTTTGGAGAAAGATGGTGAAACAATGGTGAAAAGTAAGAGCAGCGATGTATTTCCTTGGACCCATGACAAGGTGAAACTCTTACTGAAAGGTATGTAAGCCTGTCTAACCGATAAGACTGACTGACGTGTATCATTGTCTCCAAAGTTCTATTTATGCCTGCCTAGACTACAAAGCAACCACGGAGTTTTCAAACCAAAACGGGGGCAGCAGTGTTTCCAAATGTCTCCGTTTTATGGGGCTCTGAAATGCTGGAGTAGTGTGGCCAAGGTTATAATCGTTAACGAAAACGAACGAAATAACAAAAACTAGGTGGGAAAAAACATTGTCGTAAACTGAAATAAAAATAAAAACGAGGCATTACAAAAAAAACGATAACTAAAACTGTAATGTCTGTTTGCAAAATTAACCAAAATAAAATAAAATGATCGAGTAAATGACCTTAGTTGTTGTCTTTGTCAATGTCTTTCACAGAGCAAATATCGTTATATCTTTCAGAGTTGATATTTCCGACCATAGACCTGTTTTATACAGTCTATGCCGTAGACATATAGTTTCCGATTGGAAATTCCGACATTCCATGTCAAATTGAACACAACATAGTCCGTGCCCCTCGCCTGGCATCATGGCGGCACCGAAAGTCGGAAGAAAGCGGCAGAGTCCTATTTGATTATGACTGTGTCAGATAAAAGCAAGTGCCTTGCAGTGGAAGGTGGTAAAATATGTGGACAATTTATTACAGGGAAAAATCCCAGGAATTTGAAAGTACATTTGAGACGTAACCTAGCTTACCTTAACAAGGTAAAAGGAGAAAGCAAAGCCCCCTTTCCCCCGAAACAGAAGCTAACTCCGGTACAGGGCGTGGATGTATGGAGACAGGGCCAGGCAGCATGACAGAGAACACTTTCACTTTTACACTGCTTTCACCGGCGCCCCGATAGCTGCTGGTTAATAAATACACCAAAAGCGGAAGGAAGCGTGGGTTAATATGTAGATTGATACTGGGATGACTACACAACTGTGTGAGTCAATTGACTTCGAAAAGTTTGCCACTTTACTCAAACCAAAGTTCAAAAGACCTGTTCATGTCTTCTTTAGTCTGTTGACTATTTAGGTTTTTTCCTGACACACGTCACTTACACATTTTGCACATACTGTGGTGTCTTGTGTAGACTCATCATATGTACATTTTATGTACTGGTGTTATTGTTGAATACATTGTGAGTACATATTTCTGAAATTGTATAATGTTTTTGTTGAGTTATTGTTACAAATACTTTTTCTGACCTTTTTGAATCTTACCCCTGACAAATAACCCATATTACAAAAAACACTAAAAATAACACTAAAACTAATAAAAACTAAACTAAAACTAAGCATTTTCAAAAAATAAAAAATAAACTAAACTAGCAAACCCACTTTAAAACAATTAAAACTTAAACTGAATTTGAAAACAAAAAGTCAAAACAAAATAAAAATAAAAACTAATGAAAAAGGCAAAACGATAATAACCTTGCACGAGGCGTAAACGCAGCAAAAGATGTTCTTTTTTAAACCAAAACGTAGTAGAGTACATGTAGCCTAGGCCACTAGGATCATAACTCATTCATTCAGTCACCTGAGCACTATTGCCACAATTGTTCATGAGTTCAGCGAGTACTTTGAACTTTTTTAACTGAAATCCTGCAGAACTCCTGTTCACAGTGCACCTTATCCAGCGGTCAGTCCACATGGACACGTCTTTATTCACGTCTGCACAAAAGTGAAAGGTCAAATACTTGGATTACAGGGTTGTTAGTCATCAATAAACCAGACACAGATACTGAGTTGTCATGATTGCACTCAGTAAATGTACAAATATATATATATATATATATATATATATATATATATATATATATATACACACACAGACTCCTGTTCTTACACAAGTTTAGTTTCCTCACTGCCTTTCCCTTCATCTTTGCGGTGTTGTGCTTTCAGACACTGTGTTGCAGTAGGTCATAAAATCTGTCTTTTACAGAAGCGTTTAAAGTTCCCATCAACCCCCGAGTTTCATAATCATTTTCTGCAGGTCATGCTGTGCTGCTATAAGCCTTGTCACACGGGGTGATATGCACTGTTGTGTCATCGGGTGATGACAGCGTCGCTGACATCCTTCGCTGAGTCGACATTTCGTACGTGTTTATGTGTTGGCGACCCACAGGGGTAACTATGTTATCATGAAACCTCGTTTGTACCTATAATTCAAAGCCGGAACGCCTGTAGCATCTTTCGTCTGCCATAGGCTGCCAACTATTGTTCATGGCCACGCGCTACTCAAATAACCACAACATGTGTCAAGTGAAGATCACAAACGAAAAAGTAATTTGGACATTCAACAAACAAATGTGAAAGCCATTTAAGGTTGATTTAAAGAGCCCCTATTATGCTTTTTTGGATTGTCCCCATTATTTAGTGTGTTAATGTACACGATGTACAATATAAAGTACAAAAAAACACTTCAATCCCAATGGAGCTTTCTGTCCCACAGTCAGCACTTTTTCCTCAACTGCCTGAAATCTTCGTCCACATTCCTGTTTGAAATTCCTCAATTCGTGATGTCACTGATTGAGAAAGCCAGCCCAGTTTTTCATGCGTGCTGCCCATTGATGATGCCAGAGCAAGCACAACCCGTCCAGTGGCTTGTTTGAATTTGGTTGACCAATCACAACAGAGTGGGCCAGCTGACCAATCAGAGCAGACTGGGCTTTTTGGGAAGGCGATGGGCAGCAATGGGCACTCGAACATCAAAGCATGTAAACCTATTCTAGTAGACCCCAATAGTAAAAATATGACGCTGAAAACGGAGTATAATAGGGGCTCTTAAAAAAACTTTTTTTTACAGTAGAGAAAAATGACAATCTTTTTTTGAACAAATGACTATTCATACTTTTATGAGGATAAAAATGACCCTGCGGACAAAGTTTCTGTGTTACATGTACTGTTTCTCACCCAAACAAATGTATCCTTGAGGCCTAACATTTGCAAATGCTGATCCTTTGAATATATTTTAGGGCTGCTAGTGGTCAGAAACGCCATAGGGTCCCTTTAAGATTCAGAAAATGTGTCTACTACATGAACAATTAACACGTTTAATCCACCTTTCATCTGAGATTTACAATTTAGTCTTTAGGTTTACTATATTATGCTTTTTTTGACTACCTCTCATGCTATTTTTGTAAAAAAAAAAAAGTTATTTGAAGTTTATTCATTTTTGCTAAAAACTTAAGCCCATTTTGCACCAAACCCTTGTGTTGTATTGTAACTTTGTAATGAAAATTGACATATAAAGAGAGACACGTGGTATTGTTGCACTTCATGCTAAATTGTGATTAGCTGCAAGCACAGTTTGTCCACTGCGTGTATGGATATTGTATGTAGACATATTTTGCAAAAGCAAAAGGAGAGAAGAAGAAAATGTGTTTGTCAAAAATGAAAGTTAGTTGATCTGGGCATGACAAAAAAAGGAAGTCATTCAGGGAAATGTTTAAAATCTCAATAGTTTGTGGCTGGGTTGGATCATTGGGTAGAGCAGGCTAGACATTAACCCACATAAACACAAGTTGTTCAATACTGCAAGGGCTCTTTGCAACAACACACACACACACACACACACACACACACACACACAGAGTATAGACTAGAGTAACACAGACAGACCTTGTACGACAGCAGGTCTCTGCAGAGCAGGTAAAGTGCCACGTAGGAGATGACAGATGGGTTCAAGAAGAGTCGAGGACTTCAGAGTGGAGCTGAGTGATATCAAGCATCGAGCATTCTGGTCAACACAGCAGCACAGCCAGCAGTTTCTCAGCCCGCAGCAATTTAGCAGTTTATGGCAGCTCCATTTCCTCCAGACAGGCTGGGACGGAGCACCAAGCCGCTACAGTAATCTACTTTACTTTGGGATTAGCAGCCCTCCGCTGTCCTGACCTCTCCAACACTCTCCCTCGTCTGTCCTACTCTCACTTATTCTGCATTCGCATCCAAACCACTGCTCTGATATTAACCCCTGTGTTGTCTTCCCGTCGACCATGGACTTGTTAATGGTTTTTTGTGACCTGATTAGGGATAGACCGATTATCGGCCCGGGCCGTTTTTTGGCAGTTTGCAGATTATCTGTATCGGCGTTTTATTTGCCTGATAACCGATAAAGTTAATTAATTAAAATATGTGCTACTTTTTCAATTTCAATTTTTCAATTCAATTTAGTTAGTTTATAGTTAATTAGTATCAAATCATAACAAGAGTTATCTCGAGACACTTTACAGATAGAGTAGGTCTATCAACACTCTATACTCCGCTACAGCTCTGTGTCTGTCTCACTGCTTGGGTTTCACTCACCACTGAGTCTGACTAAATGTCCCGCCCACAACACTATCTGACTCTCTCTTACTGTGGATTAAGTTGAAAGTTTCTAATTAATTAAATAATTGCTTAAAGCATTTAAACAAACTTTTGTGTTGGAGTTTGTAACATCCCAAAATCTTAATTTTGACATAAAGATTTTCATTTTCACTGTAAATGCTTATCGGTTCCAAATAGTTTTATAACTACTAATAATCGGTATCGGCCTTGAAAACCCAGTATCGGTCGATCCCTAGCCCTGATATCTCCATTTAGGCTCGAAGACTACAAATGTTTAACAGACAGCCTGCATTACAAACGTGGGCAAGGAGTTCCAAAGATGAAAGATGCTATTTAGTTGCACCATGGGAGATGTAGGACCAAGTGTTTTCGGGAGCTTGACTGATACATGGGACTAAAACTCAGGATAACTTTAATAATGTTTTTGATTTTCATCTGCACAATATATAGTTTTTTTTAATCGTCATTGCAATATCAACTGGCGCAATAAACACATCGCGAAAGGCTGCGACATATCGCGAAAGACACTCAGAGATTTTTGTGTTAGTTGAAAGAAAATAGAAAAACTGCACTTTAAAATGTAACTCATTCTTTTTTTAGTGGTGCCTTTTAGATTCAATTCAAAATGTCAATTTGGTCAATAAAACAATGTTGGTTTCATTTGTTTTAAATTCAACAAGCATTTGTTGTATTTTAGCAGAATACTGAAAGCAGCCGAACTGAATAGACCCACACTTTAGTATCTGTTTATGTATCGCATGTAATATCATTATCACAATATTAAGCAAAGTTATCGCATATTTTCCTCATATTGTGCAGCCCTAATTTTAAGCAGTCTCTTTAATATGTATCTCACCCCTTTAACCCGCTTTCCAGCAAACAAAAAACTTGGCAGTTGTTCACAAAGACGGACGGACAGCAGTGGACACGGAAGGTAGGAACAAGAGGAGGGATCAGTTGATTACGGGAAGGTGTTTACGTAGGTGGACCGTTCAATGCCGTGAGAAAGTGAAAATGGAACTCATGAGCAGAAAAAATGTTGTTTGGCAGTACTTTCAGTCGAGCTACATGTTCAATTTGCAATGCCGATTTGTCTCGTGTTGGCAAGGACCCTAAACAATACACAACATCGCCGCTGTTAAACATTTGCCTATAAAACATCTGAAAAAATATGAGCTGTGCATGAAGGAATCCACAGACAGCAGCCAAAACGCAGCAACCCCAGGCACGGCAAAGGAAGGACAGTCACAGCTAAAAACTTGTGTTAACCAGACAGTGCCTCTCCCGGGCTGTCAGCTGTTCTCTCAGCAAATGATTCTCCCTACCGTGGGAGCAGAGCGACCGAACGGCCGGCTGCTGCTCGTTAGCTAACGTTAGCTTTCTAATTTCACCCACCCAACATGCCTTCATCATACACTGGTTAGCAAAAATTTGCCAAAGAAAATTGTCACTCATCTGGCAATAGCAATGTGCTTTCCTACGATGTGAAAAGAGCATGTGAATTCAACATTAAGTTGTTACATTTAACTATTTTAGAGGCTGTGGACATTAATGTGTTTACTGTATTAATGGACTGAGGATGGGAGTAGGATTCGGTATTCGGTTTCGGATTAGGCAGAATCTTAACCACTGGATTCAGTATTCGGCCGAACCCCAAAAATCTGGATTCATTACATCCCTACTTTTTACCGCACCTAGTGTAACCCAGCCCATACTCCAGCTGTGGAGTGTTTAATGTGGTCAGTATTATTCAGTCTGCACTACATGCATGGAAATGGAAATGGAAATGGAATCGTTCGTTACACATATGGCGTCTGGATAAGGGCCACTAATCGGATTATTGTGCGTGTGTAAATCGCCGTCTCTCTTCTCCCACAGGCAAAACTAAAAAGTCAACACTAGCAGCGGTGGGTGGGAGCCTCAGTAAACATTGAAACACTAAAAGCACCAAGGGATGCATTTCAGTTTTATGCTGGCAAGTCAAATGAAGCCCAGCCTCGCTGCAATGAGAAGAGGGCCGTTACAAACAAAGAGGAGTGAGTAAAACTCACTGCAGCAGCAGAAAGAGTCGCGTACATTCACAGAGCTTATCTGCTCCGGAGAGGGGAAAGGTCAGACTGATGAATATCTTCTTCTGGAAACAAAAGACCTCGGCTCATTATACATCAACCTCACTGAAAACACCCTCATATGTCAGATCTAATGTTGCCATGACAACTACAGAAGTACTGGGGAGGCGCACACACAGACGGGCGTGCAGGCGACCCGTTCGGTAGGATGTAGGCCTACACAGAGGATGTCTCCACTGTACGCGTGAGAGTAAGAGTGGAGGCTATGGAGAGCCAAATATAGGAACAGAATAATGAGCTTCTTATCTTCTCCATCGTTTCCATATCTCTTCTGCTTTCCTCATCGCTCCATCCCCCTGTCATTTTCCCTCTCCTCCTTCCCACTTTGAATGGACCAAATATTTCCCTGGGGCCACTCTCCACTATAAAAGACATATATTACGGCAGGAATTTTCGATTATGTGACGCAGGCAAGGTTCTCGTCCACATAAAAAAAAAAAAAAAAACTCTACAGGTACCGGCGGGATATTGGACTATTTCTGCACAGGATACGCCTGTCTGTCAGATTTGGCCAGTTTGTGGATCCAGCTAATAAGGAAATCAGCAGCACAGTTGACAAACACAGAACATACCAATTTAGAGCTTCAACTCACTATATTTGAAACTATCTTTGCACATTTGAATTGGAAACTGATCCTCTAACCACAAATAAAGACAAAAAGTCCTGTGTGAGTCAGCCTTTTGGTTTGTTTAAGCAAAAAATTGAACAATTGAGGATGTTTTGTCAGAAACAGATCTGTCACATATGAGAAGGTGAAACCAACAAATACTTATATAATGAGTATTATATTGTTATTATTAGTAGTATTATATAATACTTATATTTCTGCTTGAAAATTGGCTCACACGATATATCGGTTATCAACATGGTTTAATAGTTTAAGCAACGAATGACTAATGGATTATTTGACTCATTGTTTTGGCTCTAATCTGCACTCCTGCTGTCTCCGTCTCTCTGTCTCTCTTTACGCTCTGAACGGAGGAGAGTTGAAGTTTATTAGCAAATATATCCAGTGAATGTACAGGCAGAGTTTGCAGTTTTGTGCACTGTATCGGAAAGCTGTAGAAGGAAAAGTTAACCGGTGTGTTTGTGATGTCGAAAGTGACACACTAGAAAAATAACAGACTACTGGCAATGGGCAAGGAGTATATCGGCAGGTTTACCAGTGTTAAAAAAATTAATTAAAAATACTCACGCATTTTGGTGGAAACAGGGTTAAATTGTCTGCATCTGTCATTTGAATGAACAAACACCTGTTGGTTTCCGACCACAGGGGCCGTGGAAAGGAAGCTGACAAACAGCTGGCGCGCACGTCTGTCTCTCTGAATGCCAGTCTGTCTTCACAACACTGTACCTGTCTTATATCCTGCTTGTGCCCACTCATCTGCAAACAGCCTCTTTCAGTCTTCATTGAAACATCTGTCCTCATCTTTTTTTTTTCTTCTTCTCTCTTACACACACACACACACACACACACACACACACACACACACACACACACACACGCGCTCCAGTGTCTGACCCAGATCCTCGCTTAATGAAAAACAAAAAGGATTGAATGAATAAATTAAAAGGTGGGGGATGCTCTCCCTGTCATGTCATGCCCTTTCCATCTATTGCAATATCTAGTTTTTATCTATCTCTCACATTCAAATATTCTCTAACTCATTCTTCTGCTCGTTCACACACATTTGCCTCACTGAGTTCTCATTATCTCTTGTTATCCCCCACAAGTGGAAGTGTATTTTTCTCCTCTCCTCTCACTTTCTCTTTCCCTGTGTCTCTTGGACACACACAGTATCCGGTAGTAAAGCGCTGACTGAGATGACATGGTGCTTCTGTTCTAAGTGTTCTCTGAGAGCTCCAGTGCACTTATTATCAAATAGAGTTTGGTGTATGTGCTTAAAAGCTGTCGAAAGCATAGCTGGGTGCACACGCTGGAGGTCTTTCCTCTAAGATGAGATGATGCTGGAAATAATACTGGTGGTGAAATCCAAAACAAAGACAAAGTTGCAGCTAATAATACAGGAGGAAGACAATTCTTTAGAACCGATGCTAGTACCACAACAAAACAGCAGCCAAGGAAATTGTATGTTCGGTCCCTAAAGCAAACAAAGAGATGGCATGGAGAGAGAGTTCTCTTCTTTAGCAAATGGAAGGAGTGAGGATGAGGAGGTAAACATGTGCTGGTTAGATCAACTAAAATGAGTGGCCAATATTATTAAAAGTTTCCATCTAAAAAGCAACCCAATACATTACAAAAGTCACAAAATAGGTTTGTCATTGCATGATAAGGTATTTCATATGCTACATTTCGAAGTATTGTGCATTTGGCCATGATTCAGGCCTAAACATACGATAAGTACAGGAACATGCTAAACCTGATTACCATTACATACGTCAGGTGGACACAAATACGACTCCAAGTATTGTTGTTCCGTATCTGCTGGATGTACAAATAAGCAACTGTTTGCTAACAAGTTTGCCACATCATCTTGAAAGCTGATGATATATAAGTGATAATATATTATTCCCCGCGGAATTTTCTGCGGATTAAAAAAAATGAAAAATAAACACATCTCCACCCCAAAGAAAAACACTATGCTAAATTCTTCTTCTTTTTTTCTTTTTTTTTTTTTTTTACATACTGCAGGTAGCCCACTGGTAACAACACTGTCCGCATGAATCACATTAAGTTGTGACTGGACTCCTACACACCACACACTGTGGTAATCACAGCCCACTGCAGGGCCTGTTTTCCCACTACTGAGAACATGCCAATTTCCAGGGCCATTTCCTTTCAACTGCACTGACAGCTAAATGGTTATGTGTGTGAGAGAGAGTAGTATTTGACTTTTTCATTATGACTACCACTCCTCCTTCTCTCGCTTAACAAATACCCACCAACTCAGGTTCGAAAATAGAAAGAAATAGTGGCAAAAGCGTCCCAACTAAATCTGAAACCTGGTCATTTACAGCGCTGAGGACACAAACACTTTGAAGGTGTTCTGACAGGCTGCAAGCTACACTGGAATGTTTATTCATTTCAATTCTCAGCTAATATAAAGCATGCAAACGTAAACATAAAGACGTATAAATAAATACATTATTTTCGCCTTCCACTGGCAGCTCACCATATACACACACATAAATATTCATAAACACACAGCTGCTGAATGACATTATAAGCCCATCCAGTGCAGTGACTGTCTGGAGTTGGTTGATGAACAGTGATTGCTAATATGTGATTAAATGATTACTAACTGCTAACCAATTCTCTCTCTCTGTCTCTCTCTCACACACACTCACACACACACACACATAGTGGGCTCCACTCCTTGCAGACTGGTGACACACCTCATCAAACTGTGGTCTGTTATAAGTGGTGCTGACACGTGTGTTTGTGTGTCTTTGAGTGTCTCTGAGAGTGTGTGTGTGTGTGTGTGCAGCTGCATACCTTCACAGCATGTGTTGGTGGTCTGGTTTCCGCTCAGAGGGCTGTGAAGTGGTCTGATGAAAGCTCACACATGGCGGCAGGGAGACGAGCCTGATCTCCTGTCGTGACCGCAGCGCTCAAGCGGCTGGACGACAGAACTTCCCGGTCTGTCGCGGATATTTAACTGTGACAGGAGACAGTTAGCAGAGACTTTAGTCATGTTGTCATGGAAATGAGCTTGTCATTTTTTTTTTTTTTTCCATTTTTAGGCCTTTTTTTTTTTACAGGACAGCTCCAGACATGAAAGGGGACAGAGAGAAGGGGAACGACATGCAGCAAAGGGCCGCAGGTCGGAACCGAACCCGCTGCCGCTGCGTTGTGGACTGAGCCTCTGTATATGGGTGTGCACTCTAGCAGGTGAGCTACCCAGGCGCCCAGGAAATGAGCTCGTCTTTGATGTCTGGATGCTGGCACTTTGTCACTTTATTTTCACTCACTCTGTCCTCAGCCAGTGTTGTAGCCGAGTCCCCAGTGTTCGAGTCCGAGTCAAAAAAAGTCACCAAAGAAGTCTGAGTTGAGTCACATTACTTAACTTTTATTTTAATTTTTAATTTTTTTTTTAATCCAGGTGAGTCGATTGAGAACAACTTCTCATTTGCAATGACGACCTGTCACATTCACACAGTTACACATTCATACCTGAATGCTGCCCAGTACAACTACAGTCTGACTGGCCACTGAGCAGCTCCACTGGAGCGGTTGAGGTTAAGGGCACCTCAGTGGTGGTAATGAAGGAGGGACAAGCGCTGCTCTTTCACTTTCCCCACTCAGATTGGGAACTGAACCAGCAACCACCCCGGTCCCAAGCTCCCCTTCTTAACCCCTATTATTACTAGGCCACCAGCCACTGCTCTACTTCGAGTCCGAGTTGAGTCTCAAGTCCAGAGAGTAGTGACGAGTTGGACTCGAGTACTCCATCACTGCCACATAAAAGTGGTCGGAAACTTCATCCAACTTCCGAGTCCTATTTCATGAATGCTTGAATTCGATTTCATAAATCCTCGAGTCCAAGTCCAAGTCCAAGTCCTCAGTGCGCAAGACCAAGTTGAGTCACGAGTCTGGGGCTGGAGTACTCCATCACTGGTCCTCAGAACATTATAACAATGAGCTACAGGGCTATCAGGGCTTTCACATGGTATGAATCCACTTTCTGGATATTGTGATCATTTATCTCTATTATTATCCTGAATTTAAAAGGGTACTCCAGTGAAATAATATTGCACTTCCATAAAGATGAGCGAGTCACAAGAGGCAGATTTTTTTTAAAGCTTAGCCATAACAGAAGCAGCAGATATCCTGACTTCAAGTCCCTGTTATGGGTCAAGCTCCCAAAACACTCAGTCCTTAATTTCCCATGATGCAACGCAATATGGTCTTTGCTTATGCCTTGTTCCTGTCATATGGGATGGGAAAGAGTTCCACGTTTACGACTTGCAAGCGTTGACATCAAAGGACTCAAGACAGTTGTATAATCACAGTTTGTCTAGTGAGGGTTACGATTATTAGAGATTGCTGCTGTAGTATTGTGTTGATTGTGTTCTGTATATTGTACAGGAAATATTTGTGTACTATTTTATTTTGTATTGTTGTCTTTTGGTTTATTTGTACTGCACTGACTGCAAATCACGTTTCCCATCTGGGATAGTAAAGTGACTGAGCTGAACTGATTACGGTGTATTGACAATATAACACTATATCCATTAAATGTGTTTAATTACCTTTAACAACCGTCTTTGGCTGATGTGAGTGAGGCATCCCTATTCTCTTGTTTTTCAGTCGAATATATATCTGAGCTTTCAGAAAAGTCAAAATATCTCGTCATTATTGACTTGGATGTTGACGTGAACGTAGTAGGGCGGGACGACTAATCGATTAGTTACGAAAATTCAGAACTTCTAACCAACGTCATTTTCCCATTTCGGTTATTTTGTTTTTTTAAATCCTATTATTACTTTTCCCACTGTGTTTAATACCCCTATCAGACAAGTGTAAAGACATATTTCACGCAGTTCTGACTTTGTCTTTGGTTGAGCTTGGGAGGAGGGTGCAACTTTGCAAGCTGTGTTTACAAGTCACAAGTGTCAAACAACCTACTTTAAATATACAGATAGGTGACAAAGTAACAGCCTGAATAAATGAGTGATTAAACAATGAAAATGATGTGCTGTGGCCTTCGCACAACAACTATCGGGGACTTTGAAGTGACATGTATAAGGACACTTTATATTGGTTCGTCCAGTAATTTGCCATGTGGACTTGAAAGTAATTCAGTGATCCGGTATCTGAGGCGAAGTAGCTTACTTACATTTGCTCTGATCTCACAGTAATAAATGTTAATGTGAATGGTAGCCTAAGGGGCCATTTCTAACTCTGGATCTCAGTTCGGCGACAGTATGTGAGCATTATGAATTTTTCAAACACAGTACGTACACCTAACTGCAGCAATGAATCATTTATATTATCATGCCAGTCTCTATTCTGGGACTAAACATGTTGTGTTTAAATTCACCACCCTCGCTTCTCACCTTTACAGAGACATCACCATCTGCACTGACACACTCCACTGTACTCCCTCTTCTCTTATCCTCCTCATATGCTCCTTGGGTCTCTCATCTTTCTCCCACATTTCCTTACACCTCTCTTCTCACCAGTTACCTCCATCTTCCACCAGCCTCCCTGTCTGAAATGACTCATTACAATACAAGCCTCCTTCAACATGCAACCTCTCTTCCTCTCTCGTTTGCTTCTTTCTCGCCGTCTTCTTCCTCTCTCTCACACACACACACACACACACACACACACACACACACACACCTTTCTCACAGTGTCTGCGTAGTTCTGTTCATGCACCCCTTCCTCCAGCTTTCTCCAGCCAAAAAGCACGACTCTAGGGATGTACGAGTCGATTCAATATCGATTTCTGATTCAAAAAACCATTCACAGTATGTAAATGTAGTTACTTTTCCCATGTGATTGCGGTAGACATACAATTTAAAAGAAAAGAAACACAACAAATTAAATGTAGTTTGTTATTACTTCATATGTCTTCATACAAAAATAAAAACTTTTGCAACTAAAAACTGCAAAAGTACCAAGCTTTGGCCAGCTTTCAAATACATTTAATTCAAGTATAAAACTGTTAAATAAAAAGAGCTTTCACATTTAGCTTTAATGTGCTATACTCAGATCAAACAAAAAAATTTAGAATTGAACTTCCTAAAATTAGGCCCTTTCTTTTTAGAACTGTGGCAACTACAGGCCATTCAACAGAACTTTTGTGATGTATCAGAATCACATAATGGATACACATTTAGGTGTGTGTGTGTGTGTGTGTGTGTGTGTGTGTGTGTGTGTGTGTGTGTGTGTGGGTGTGTGTGTGTGTGTGTGTGTAACCAGTTCATAGTCCACCACTGGCTGGAATCTGTACATTCTTTGGCAGAAACAGAAGCTGTTCTACATGTTTTGGCGTGAGCATGCTCCGCTGTGCAGTTACGATGTCTCCGGCAGTTGAGAACACTCTCTCTGACGCAAAGCTAGTACCAGGGATGCACAAATAGCGCTTAGCTTACTTAGCCAGGAGGGGAAAGACAGTCTCATGGCTCCTTCACCAGATGAGGGGGTCTTCTGAGAGTGATAATGGGGAGCACTGAAAGAGAGTGCGTTGGTTGACTGGCACGTTAGGAGTAGGTACTTCAGGTTGTTGTTCGTCCACGTCTTTAATGTTAATCTCTGGGTGTCTCTGGGTGTCAAGCTCCGTCTTCCCCTCGAGGTTATAAAAGCCGAAATGTGTCCAAACTCTCGCCTTCAATGAGGATGGAGCAGGTTGAATAATTCTTCCTGTGAGGTTTGCCATTGTTTGCGTCGACTAAACTACTGCACTCGTTCTTCTTTTGATTATGACAAAAGTTCCCAGGCGTGTGAATTCGATGCAGTGCCATTTATGGGAATGGCAAGGTAATGTCATTACAAGACAATAGTGTCAAAATGAAAAGAAGAAAAAAATGAATTGATTTTTGGTATTCTATGAATCGATTTTGAATCGGTAGAGCTTGAATCTCTATTCCAATTCAAATCGATTTTTTGCACACCCCTACATGACTCCCTCCTTCTTTTCACCCCTTGACTCAAAGGTGCCCATCACAGAGTCAATGAGTAACACTCCTGTACATCCTTGCCATGATTTAGCATGACATGGCATTAATAAAAAACGTAAAGCCTCCAGGGTCACACACACACACACACACACACACACACACACACACACACACACACACACACACACACATCTTAATCTCCCAGATCCGTGTCAATCATTAGCTCACTATTAAACAATAGGGAGCAGACAGAGCCAGCTGCAAGGCACAACCAGCCATGCCATTATTATTTCCCTGCTGTGTGTGTGTGTGTGTGTGTGTGTGTGTGTGTGAGGGGAGGTTTGTAATTATACATTTGTTTAAGCCTATATTAACTTATCCCAAATTGCTAGTCTTTGATCATTTTCTGGTCTTTCTACTTAATTGTAAGTGTGTGTGTGTGTGTGTGTGTGTGTGTGTGTGTGTGTGCGCGCGCGCTTGCGTGTATGTGTGCGTGTGTGTGAGTGAGCGTGTGGAGGCCTATCTCCATAATTAGGGCAGACCAGCCACACATGGGCTCCCCTGACACTTCCCCTCCTAGACCTAAATATTCATGAGACTCTAAACGCTTTCATGAGCTCTGTAATTATGGCCAGAAAATAGACGGAGAGAGACAAAGACAGAAAGAGGAAGAGAGTGGGAGGCAGCGATGGAAATGCCCTCACACTTTTTTAAACACAGCTTCCCCCATAGAATTAGCAGATAATGTCAACAGTGTCGTGCGGTTCTGCCCATCAAAGCCAGAGACGCTGGAGACTATTTCTAGAGTCATCATCGCTGCAACATAATTTGAATGAAAAGAAACCTTTGCCTTTGTTTTTTGCACTAAAAGTTCCTTAATTTGACATGGACCGCAAATATTGAATTTAGGGATGGGGCCGATCCGATCCAGTATCGGTATCGGGACCGATACCAGCGTAATTCACGTATCGGATTTTCCCGATCCAACCTGCGGAGATATCCGATATCCATGAGCCGTGTCTGCGCTTTAACGTTGTCTGCTGAAATGACTCCAAAAGTGATTCCCGCTGGCTAGTCTGCTAGCTGGCTGCAAACTGTGGAATGGATTTCCTGAACGGAGGCGCGGCTCAATGAGACAGAGTTATGAGACACGCCCCCGCTCAGGAAATCCATTCAGCAGTTTGCAGCCAGCTAGCAGGATAGCATTGAGCAGCATTGTGGCTAGCCAACATGTCCGCTGTGTGGAAATACTTCACACTGGAAACACCGCAGAGCAAGACAGCAAAATGCAATGTTTGCAAAGCCATAATTCAGAGAGGCGGAAGCTCCCTCGCGTCGTACAACACAACGAACGCAATCAAACATTTAAAAAAGAACCACGTTAAAGAGCACGAGGATTGTTTTAGCCAGGGGGCAGAAAGACAACGGGAGCCGTCAGGAATCACTTCTGGAGTCATTCCAGAAGCAAGGTAAACTCCAGGCAGACAACACAAAGGCTAAAGGGATTACCGAGAAGTTGCTCAACTTCATCGTACTCGATGACCAACCGTTATCAGTGGTGGAAAACGCTGGATTTCGCAGCCTGATTGAACACTTGCAGCCACGGTATAGTTTACCATCCAGGAGATATTTATCAGAGACTGCGCTACCTGAACTATACAGCTGAGTATCAACCAAGTTAGCTGAGAAGTTAAAAGGAGTTCCAGCCCTGAGCTTTACTGCAGATATTTGGACTTCAAATGTCTGCCCAATGTCGCTGATAAGCCTCACAGTGCACTGGGTTGACTCAGACACACATGGCCTCTGTAGTGCGGTGCTTCAGGTAAAAAAAGTGCAGGGGTTCACACAACCGAGCTACAATCGCAGCCTCCATTACAGAGATGTTAAATCACTGGGAGATCCCTCTTGGAAAAAGTGCATGCCATTCTACGGGACAATGCACGTAATATGAAGGCTGCGATGGAAGGCTTGGCAGTTCCTAATTTGGGCTGTTTTGCTCACTCGCTGCAGCTCGTTGTGCACGAGGGACTAATGTCACAACACTCGCTCAGTGTTAACTTTTTGAGGAGTCATTTACTTTTTATTTTCTTTTGAAGAATAGTTAGACTCTGGCGTTAAGCTTAATCCAGGTCATCTTCAGTGCCCAACCTCCTACTGTACTTGATTTGTGCTGTTCAGATTGACACTGTTATATTGATAGTGTGTGTGTGTGTAAGATGTTTACAGTTATTGCACTTTTCTTTGATATTTTAGATATTTGACATTTTAAAACCTTGATTTGTTGATGCTACAAGAGCCAGTGTACTTGATTTGTGCTGTTCAGATGCACACTGTTTTATTGATAGTGTGTGTAAGATGTTTACACTTGCACTTTTCTTATATTTCAAGACTCAAGTATTTGACATTTTGGGAATGTAATAAATATTGACATGACAATCAATTTGAAACCCTTACAGTTGCAGATTTGTTTTCAGAATGGGATTTGTCCTGTTAACAGGATTTCCTGTTTTTCTGACTTCATTTTCTGACCTTATACTTACCTCAAGTTGCCTTTTGGGACATACATGCATACATACGTACATATCATACCTGCCTGTTGAGAGGAGTTTATTTCAGCATCATATAAAATCAACAATAATGATAATAATAATATTAAAGCAAACACAGCTCTGGTATCGGAATAGTATCGGTATCGGCTGATATCCAAATTCAGGTATCGGGATCGGATCAGAAGTGAATAAATGTGGCTCGGTGCATCCTTAATTGAATTATCAGAATCATTTGTCATTATAAGTGACTCCAATGATTTTTTTTTTTTTTTAAACATTAACATTTCAAATTACTGTGCTATCATTATTTTGGCCATATCTCAGCTCTAAGGCTATGTTACAGTAAAAAGTGTGTCATTGGCTGCTTTCCCACAAGCATCGCAGCCCTGGGTTCAACTCATTTCCTTTAAGAAGGACAAATTTAATATTACATCTAATATTAGCGTGGTAACCATTCCTACGAGTGCTGCCTGGTCTATTTCTGGGTTTATAGTCAGAGAAGCCAGCAAGGATTCCTGTTACAAAAACCACTCTGAGATGATACGCGAGAAGACTTCAAGGCTAGAGAGTCTTTGGCGGGAAATTCTATTGTTTTTCCTTTTAGTAAAAGAAAAGAAACTTGCAACATCCAATCAGACATTTGTTGTTCACCCAGAGCATACTGTATCAGTGAATACACCCTCACCACTCGTATTTCCCTCAAGTTTTTCACTCTGGCCCAAATGATCACATGCCTGCTTTAAATTCCAGGATGAGTCAATTGACTTTATCCAACTGGAAAAGCCATCGGATAGTCGCTCTGAAACCACAGGCAGGCTGCAGTATGAGGCAGCTGATTCAGAGCTGATTGTCCACATTGACTCATAATGGCGCTGCACTGATACACACAGATAGGAGGAAGGACACACTTCAATGTTGAGGAGAAACACACACACACACGCACACACACACACACACACACACACACACACACACACAAACACACAGACACTGAATGGGCGCAAGATGACAAATGAGCGAGAGCACAGCACCTCAGACACGACTGTCATTTATATGTAAATGAGGCACACCTCTACTTCCACTGTGCAGCCCTCCTTCCTCTCCAGAAACCAAACTTCCAATCAGATCAGACAAGATGTCAAGACGAGATGATTGGGATCGTCAGGAAGCCAAACGATACGCGATAAGACGGGACACGACAAGGTGAAATGAGTGAGGGTGTCGTTCAAAATTTATACTAGGGCTGAAACGATTCCTCGAATAACTCAATTACAAAAAATCCTCGATGCAAAATGATCTGCCTCGAAGCTTCGTTAAATCAATGTTACCAACGTTGTATTGCTGACGGACAGTGTTTCCACACGGATCATTATTATTGTCGCGCACCAGACGCTGCTAAGTCATGCCAGAGCGTAAATAGTGCGTGGCTAAGACAAGAGACAGGCTGGAGAAAACGACAGAAAGTGTCCAAAGTTTGGAATCAGTTCAAACGTAATTAAAAGGAGAACTCTGTACAGTGTGTCTACTGAAAAACCGAACTAGCTTACCACAATAATAGCACGACGTCAATGCTACAGCATCTCAACAGAAAACATTTCTCATCCATTCCACGAAGCGGACCCGACAAAAATAAATCACGGAGTTGTATGGACGATGAAACTACACCAAACACAACAACTACCAAGAACAAAGACAAGAAAATACGTAGCAGTGACCACAGTCTGATCTAAAGAGCCGACTTGTTGACTTTCCCGTCGGAGAAACAGCTGATTGTTGCGCACCACTCTCTCTCACTCTCTCTCTTCACGGAGAAACAGCTGATCAACGATCTACTAGCATAAGTGTAACAGAGCTCAATCTATTTTAATTTATATATTATGAATAAATTAAAATAGATTGAGTATAATTAATATTTACATATACATATATTTACATATAGGCCTATATAGAGATCAGTCTCAGGATGAGACTTCATATGTTTAGTTTTTGGAGAGATGATATTGTAAGCAATGTAGGCAACAAAAATGTAGCTTTTTCTGAAAATGTAACCAAACTATTGTTTATTATTGCTCTTCAATAAAAGTATTTCTTATCCGATTACTCGATTGATCGATGGAATAATCGGTAGAACACTCGATACTAAAATAATCGATAGCTGCAGCCCTAATGTAACCGTGTCTTTGATACCGGTTCCTGAACGATACTTTTTTCAATACCAGTTTTATAAAATCCATTATAACTAAAAGAAATTACAACATTACGGCACAAATCTTTTCATTAATTTTTCAGCTATTACTAAGAGAGCCCGTCTCTGTAACATGAAGGGCCATTCACATTGTACGCGCAAACGGCAGCGCTGAGCTATGTAACCCATTATTGTCAATGGCTTGCGCGCGCAAGAACTGGTCTGCCGCTGCGCTGAGCCGCGGTCAAAGTTCAACATGGTTCAACTTTCACCGCGGCACGCGCAAGAGCAGCCGCGGTGCGCTGTGACGTGCATTCAAGTGTCTGAAAAAAAAAAAAAAAAAAAAAACACAGAATACACGTGGATCCACAAACGGAACATGGACGAAAGGTTGATTTTGGCCGTCAGCGATCTCCCAGAGCTGTATAGACTACGACACAAGTTCGAGGTCGTACAGAGACCTCGGACGCAAAACTATGCTGTGGAAGAATATTTCACCATAATAGGCATGCCAGCTGTGTAGATTATTGTAGCCTCTTAATTTAAATCATTCAGGTTTGTTTTAGCTATGTGAAATCAACATACATGTCTCCACTGAAATACAATCCTAGGTTACATTTTTTCTCAGTTACTTTGGTGCATTTGTCAAATCATAATTGCATTTCAGTGCAGTGCAGTGAGTGCATTTCTTAAAACAACTGGTGTAAACTGCACCGCATAGTGACTGACCTGAAAAATCGTGTATCTTGCTGGAAATCTTTTGTTTGTGTCCAAAGCAAGTACTTATGAATCAAAATGACAAGTCCTTACGCCATTGTTTATACCAAGATAGTGTTGTTGTCCATATTTAACAGTTCACTCTGGAAGTATAGTCTAATGAACATGAAAGGGAGCACTATTCCCTATGTGACAAAGTTACACATTATTGTCATCTCTGATCTGAGAAATGCGCCAAAGTAACTGAGAACTGTAGTCTACTGTTGTGAGCTGCGAAAACCAAATACCAAGTTGATTATACAGCTCCATACAGGTATTTGTAGGATGTATTTGTATTTCTTATAAAAAAAAAAATTATAATTTATTCTCTTTATTGATCCCCAATGGGACAACTTGGTTGTTATTACACAATAATAATATTGTATTTGTATGTTTATATGATGTAAAATATGTTTGGACTGATTGACACAAGTCATGTTCATTTTCATTGAAGGTCACATATAGGTATATAGGTAGGTATATGGCCTTTACACAGAATAACTACCCATTTCCAAATGTGTAACCTCCAGTTTTGGAGGAATTAATTGCACATATGCATTAAACAAAGTGTTTTCCAGAGAATGAATGATGCATGTATGAATGTCGGCTCATATCTTAGTTTATTATAGCCAACTGCAATGACTGCAGACCTCTTACTTAAGTATATAAACATGCAATGACACATAGTGTTGAAATGCAACATTTTATTTAGAAATGAAAATAATCCAGGAGACGATGTTTCTGTTTCTATGTTTTGGTCTGCCCCTGCACTCACTTTTTTTTGTCTCCTCTCCTTTATGTACCTGTCCCTTAGGTTCTTCCACATTTTCTTACACTCCTCCTCTAAATAGATGAAGACGTGTGGATTATTAAATTATAATTTTTTTTATAAGAAATACAAATACATCCTACGTCTTCATCTATTTAGAGGAGGAGTGTAAGAAAATGTGGAAGAACCCTAAGGGACAGGTACATAAAGGAGAGGAGACAAAAAAGTGGTGCAGGGGCAGACCAAAACAGTAGGCCTACTTGGAAGTACTTTTTCCATACTGTCTTGTCTGGAGCCACACATCAGGGAGAGACAAATAGCCAGACGCTCCGTTGTAGAAATGGGCTTTCAGAATGTTGTTTGCATCCGGGAAATCATAGGCCCGACTCTCGTCAGCAGACTGTCAAACTGCTCCCTGTTGAGCCGAAAGTACCCCTGGAACCGGTCACAGTGAATGCGGAGCTCCTTCACCAGCCGGAATTCCCCCAACTGCTCTCTGGACCTGAGGGTCTCGTGCACCCACACCCTTCTTCCTGCTGCCTTCCTCCGTCTTCTCCTCACAACCAGGGCAAGTGCCAAGGCTTTCTTTTGTTTCAAAGACAGAAACATCGTCTCCACCAAATCACTACTGTGTATCCACAATGTCGCATGTACTGCACGTCTGATGTAAACACCGGACGCAGACGTGACGTGCATTCAAATATTGGCGCATGTATGACGTAAATTTGCGCTGAGCCCGGCGGCAAGCACAACAAATATAGTTGGGAATAGGACAACCTAGCGGCGAGCGCAGCACATGCCGCGTACAATGTGAAACCGCCTTAAGAGTTTTTCCTGCATGTCTCTACAACTTGTCACATTAGACAGCCAATCACAAGCATTGTTAGATTTTGGTATTTAGCATGCTGTATGATTGCTCACTAGTCTCGCTTTGCCAGACCTTCCTCCACAGCGCTGCGGAGGAGGGTCTGGCTAGTCCACACAGCATTCTGGGATGCAAGAAAAACATGCTCTGGTTTATCGGCATTTCTTTAAACCAATCACAATCGTCTTGGGCGGTGCTAAGCGCCAGACGGAGCCACGGTGCCTCTGCAAAATAGCCTCGGGAAGGAACTTGTTTTGGTGGAACGTGTGTACGTCCAGAAGTCGTGCAACAGAAAACTCAGATTGGACAGATAGTCTAGCTAGCTGTCTGGATTTACCCTGCAGAGATCTGAGGAGCAGTTAACCATAGTCCTCAGAAATCCACCGGAGGTTAAAATGCCAACACAAAGAAAGCGGAAGGTGACGGACATCCCGCCGAAAAGAGTGGAATTTCCGGCGGGAACGGAGCAATTCCGGAAATTAAACGTCGTGGATATAGACTAATGGCTCACTGACGCTGATGAGATTTGCTCCTTAGGTATTGAAATCTGGTACTGAATGACATGGCATTTTTCAATACTCAATACCCGATTTTACCCTACTGTGGGATCAATAAAGTCTTATCTATCTTATTTTATACTAAGCAGCAAAATTTGGTAGGTGCCTAAAAAGTTTTGCATTCGGCACCCAGCCCTAACAAATGAGTGATGATGATGATGATGATGATGATGATGATGATGATGATGATGATGATGATGATGGAGTGGACATTAGCTGTTAACTAAGGTCTGTTTGCCACAACACTAATGATTTCATGTACCCTGTTGTCTCCCCAAGGGCTCCAAACTCCACTGCTGCCTTGTCAGGCTCCATTCCTTGTGAGGGGCACATTGATTAACGACTCACACTGCTGCAATCTTTCCTTGACAAACTGATGCATATCACGCAGGATGGCAACAAGATGACAAGCAGCATCAACCCTCGCCCCGATAAACTGATGAGCAAGCTAAAACACACCAGTAAAGTTGCACACAACAGATTTTTCAGGAATACATGAGATCTCAGCCAC
Organism: Sander vitreus; assembly: GCF_031162955.1. NCBI lineage: Eukaryota > Metazoa > Chordata > Actinopteri > Perciformes > Percidae > Sander > Sander vitreus. Next base: position 288 of record NW_027595524.1, on the reverse strand, counting down.
TCACTGGACTGCCAGTCACCAGGAGGACATCTGCCACTGTTACTGTAAAGTGCACAATTACTTGAGTTATCCCGTCATTGTAATGGCCTCTGTGAGTCACCAATGCATCAGTAGGCACAACACGCACAACACGCACACACACACACTGCATTTAGACACTTAAGTACCCGGCAGGCAGGGGGAACAGAACACATGGTCTTCCTGTTTGTTTTTCTCTGTAGCCGCTGATGTCATTGACTTTAGAGCGTAGCAATGCTAAGAGTGCTGTTTTCCTTGAGTGACGTCTTT